>NC_133777.1:1725268-1753296 GCF_003597395.2 Chelonoidis abingdonii
TGGTGCATCAGGAACCGGCAGTCCTTCTCCGTGAGGTACTGGGCGTATAGCTGATGGAATGTTTGGATAATGTACAGTCCACTTTTTCTTCTTTGACACACCTTTCCCAAGTGGAGGCACCATGCAGGAGTAACAATTGCTGGTATGATCTGTTGGCTCTCTCCAAATAATTGGCGCTGCAAAAGGCATAGATTTCCTTTTCATGTTCAGCCACTGGCGAAGATTTGTTGCACAAGTGTTGCAGCATATATGTGGGGCCCACCTCTTGTCCTGATCTCCAATTTTGCAGCCAAAATAAAGGTGATAGGGTTTCTTAACCATAGTGGTTATACTGCGCTTTTGTGATGCAAAAGTCACTTCACCACAAACACAGCAGAAGTTATCTGCACTGTTCACACAAGTACGAGGCATCTCTGCTCACTTTGGCTAAACAGAAATGTGTCCCTTTGCAAAATCAAACACTGACAAATAAGAGAGCATGACACTGTATGATTTCTAGAGCTGATATAGGGCAATTTGTTCAGAAGAGTGATGTAAGCTTCATTATGATTGCATCATCCATGACTTCTAGGAATAACTTGACGCAATTCATATCATGTATGATGCAATACCAGCTTCAGATTGCATCATTCATTGTTTTGCCTAAAAAGCAAGTACTGTCCAAACCCAGTCATAGATTTATTCATAGATCCAGTCAAAGATGTATTTTAGTCATTTCTGGTTTAAATTGAGATCCCTTCCCTTTATAAGTCACTTATCCTCTGCCATTCCCAAGTCAAGGGTCGTACATACTGACCCAATAGCATATCTTGAAAACTAGAGCCAATCAACAATTTTAAGCATCATTTTCGTTCTCAGTGACCCAGAATTAGTAAAGTTTGACTACATTTATTTCAGAAGCATTTTGGCTGTAGAGTAGTGTACCTTAAGAAGGTTCCTTCTGAGCTGGCATCCCTCCCCTGTCCCCCTGCCCTCCCACATAAGCACATCTCCCCAAAGCATCTGGTCCCTGGGACTTCACAGCAGAATCCTGGGTCCGCTCCCACCACTAATCACAGCAGAGCCTGATTCATAAGTGCTCATTGCCCACAGCCAGGAATGGAAAACTCTGGTTAAAGACATCACGAAGGGCGGCTCCACGAGGCAGCTGATCTGCTGGTGCATTAGCAATACTCTGGGGATGGCTTTTGGGGGCTTTTTGCCTTAAGGCAGCGAGCAGCCAAGCCCTTTGGACCTTCAAGGTGCCTGGCTATAGCAGTGTGAGGGAGAGAGGGCCCCTTGCGGGCCCTAGTTTGACAGACATTGTCTGACTCCAGTCTCCTCCACCCCATGGTAAATCAACACCCAGCCTGCACCTTTGTGTCTCTTCAGCTGTCACCAGCTCCCCTGGAGGGGACAGACTGAAGGCTGCTTGTCTCATGGGAGCTCTCGGCTCTGCTCTCATAGCCCATTGGAGCTCATTTTCTGCTCCCCCTTTGGACGTGAACTTCTCCATTATTCCTGTCCTGTGTGGTGCCAGCCGCCTGTTTCTAACCTGTCAGGCTCAGGAGCTCACTTGGCCACTGACCTGTGACCTGCCTGAGATGCAGAGAGCTGGATGAGAATATCTCAAACACAGACATTGAGAACTCTGCGGGGATGCACTAAAACCCCTGAAATGCTCCCGACTGCACCTAGATCACATGTTGGCTACTATGGCAGTAGGGCTGTGTAATGGTACCTCACTCTCCCACTCAGAGGGAGGCCACTCGGCCTCGTTCCAGGCTGCCATTCTCTTAGTGGTGCTGGGGTGACGGCGCCATGCAGAGCTGAGCAAAAAAAGGGGAAACATTTGCAAAAGTGTTTTTGAAATATTCCCCTCTCCCCCAAATTAAAAAATATTCAGATAGTTCTACAGTTGGTAAAAAAACAGAAACCAAAACCGGAGAAAGCTGCACAAGGAATTCACAGAACATTTTCCCAGTTTCTTTTTCCAGTTTTGAAATGTCTCAATTTAAAACTTTGACCAGCTCTGTCACGATGGGAAGTAACGTCACAGGCCAGTCAGAACGCAGCCCCCTACCCCTTCGGTGCAGTGTCACCACAAGGTGACAGCGTCAGCTGCACCATGCTCAGGCTCGGCCTTCAACAAGGATGCGGCTGGCATGCGGTGCACCCAAAAGCAGGTCCCTCCGGGGCTTAGGGTGACCAGGCGTCCTGATTTTTATAGGGACAGTCCCAATACTTGGGCTTGTCTTATATAGGCACCTATTACCCCCCCCCCCATCCCGATTTTTCATACTTGCTGTCTGGTCACTCTGCTGGGGCTGGGCTCTGTGTGAGAGAGTCTTGCCATGCTGGCTTAGCTGCATTAAGAGCCTCCAAAGAGAGCTGCTTTCCAGCCTGCTTGGACCGGGCACTGTTCACTGGAGCTGCACAGGCACTCAGCTTTGTTCTCACAGGAGCCCTGTGAACTCTCGCTCAGTTTCTTTTTGCTGCAGTTCATGGCCCCACAACTTAACGTGGAGTTTTACATCTGAACAAATGCAAACAGCACCAAGCAGGCTAAGGGGAAGGCAATGGGATTTGCATGGTTTTCACCTGAAAGCACAAGCTGGCACAGGCACATAAATCAGCTGAAAGCTCATCCCCAGGGAGGGAGCAGAATCCCTGGAGCTCTGAACAGCCTGCTCTGCAATTGGTCCCCCAGGGTTGCTGAGTAAACCCATCTGGGTGAATTCTGTAGCTCTGGAGTAAGTTCTACAGTTCACTGTACTAGGCAGGGCCAGTGTCCCAATCCTGTGCGCCCATGTCCCTACTAAAAGCTCACTTCTTCCTGTTCATGTCACCACTGACAACCCATTCTGCCCGCAAGCCTCAGCTGCTTGGGACCACCTCCCACCAGTGCAATGACAGCTATTGCTCAAGACATTTTAAAAACCTAAAATCAGCTGGACGTGCATTGGCCTGAAACAACCCAACGGACATTGCTGGGATGTCACATCTCCCCTGGGCTGTACCTAGGCTGATTTTAGGCTGCAGTCTGCTGGGGACAGGGATGTTGTTTGCAAAGCGCCCTGCACATCAGTGGAGCTATGCAAATAGATTGAAACAATGGGCCAGATATTGATGTCGTTACCCAGTTTTTAAACTATAAAACTCCCAGTGCTTCATGAGAGTTTTCCTTGAGTAAGGAGTGAAAAAGAAGCAGTCCTTGGGGATGCTGATAGAATCGCTGCAAAAGGGTCAGATTCTCTTGCACCATTGCTAGGGTGACCAGATGTCCCAATTTTATAGGGACAGTCCTGATTTTTGGGTCTTTTTCTTATATAGGCTCCTATTACCTCCCACCCCCTACCCCGATTTTTCACATTTGCTGTCTGGTCACCCTAACCATTGCCAACAATCCTGAGTCAAGCCTCAGAAAATAATGATATTGACTTAAAACCCATGAGGGGATTTACATATAATATATGTTTGGGTCTTTTGTTTTGTCTCCTGGTTTCTGAGCCCTTGGGGTTCACTTGTTTCAGGTTTTTAAGCTTTTCTCAGCACACATAAGGGCTAGCAATGTCCTCTTTAAAAAAATGAGAGCTCATCTGGTCACTTGACTCCAGCAGCTGGGGCTTTAAGAGAAAACACCAAATCTTGTGAGATTTGCAATAAAAATCACAAAAACTGGCAACAGCATTTCTCTCACATAGCAGCTGCCTGTTCCACTCTATGCCTGAATGGCTCTGCCTGCCAAATGTTTGCTTGAAAACCCTCCTACTGCTCCAGACAAGCCTAGCTCTACTGAAACCAGAGCTAGTGGTGACCTTGTGTGGCAGGGCACTGAGAGGGGATTTAAAGGAGCTGCTCCAGCTGTGATCCTTTAATCAATCATCCATGCCCATAGGAGAGGACATTCCCAAGGGCCAGGTTGGATTTTTAGGCTGGTTTCATGTATTTTGCACCAGGGAAAAAACCATATGACAGGAAGAAAAAGCACCATCTCCTATTAGGCACCTGTGGTAATAAGGCTATGAAAAAGGCTAACTTTTTAGTTAGAACTACTTGTGACAAAGTTCCTCCTCTACCTTGGTGGGCCTGCGCTTATTGGTGGATTTGCTTGCCTCACAGATTCACCCTGTGGGTCAGGAAACAGCCCAGAGACCTGTCTATAGTGCCTCCTGTAACAGCTGCATGACAGCTACAACTCCCTGGGCTACTTCCCCATGGCCTCCTCCAAACACCTTCTATATCCTCACCACAGGACCTTCCTCCTGGTGTCTTATAATGCCTTGGTCCTCTACTCAAATCCTCCAGCAGTAACACTCTCTCACTCTCAGCTCCTTGCCTTCTTGCTCCCCAGCTCCTCACACATAACTCCTTCTCCTCTGGCTCCCTTCTCTGCCTGACTGAAGTGAGCATCCCTTTTAAGCTCAGGTGCCCTGAATTAAGCCTGCCTGGAATTGGCTGCAGGTGTTCTAATCAATGTAGCTATCTCCGACTGCCTTCTAGAAGATCTTAATTGCCCCAGGTGCCTTGATTAACCTGGAGCAAACTGCCATTTGGTTTACCAGGGTCCTAGGGATTTGTTTAGCCTGGGCTAACAATACTGTTTCTCAGTACTTTACTGTAGCCATCTGGCCTTGCCCCCCCATCACAATATGTACTTATTACTTAGCCAGCTGTTGAAAACAGATCTAGGGGATCCCTTTAATGTTTGCTTCTTTTGGTCCAAGTTCATGATAAGCACCCTCTGATCGCAGCCCAAAACATCAAGATAGAAGATTTTTGTTAAGCCATTACATCAATCCTTGTGTATTGGTAATGCTAGTCCCTGGAAATGGTGCCAGCATGCATTAAATGAATTGTTACTTTAAATGAAAGCAACTCAAACAAATACCACTTCTAAGATCTCTGTCTAAAAGAAAAGCCAACAGCCGTCTGTATAATAGGCAGCTTGGTTTACAACGATGTTTGCAAATCACTAAGAGTGATAGTTTATTCTAAAGTGCTTGAAGGGGGAAAACTCACCAAGTATCTTATATCAGCTGTGCATAATTTCCAGCTTTAATTGCCAGGGACTTTAATATGAATCGCTTGTGCTTTGAGGTGAGGGGTAATATTTTATGGATTTTAACAGAAAATTAACAGAAATTATTGCAAGAACAGTTCTTTCAGCTTCACCACGTATAAATATAGAGCTTATAAAGACAAGTTATCCCAACTTATTATTGAGACAAATAGCTTACTACTTTTTTTAAAAGGATTAGACGATTGTTTTAAAAAAAAACCCAGTACCCCCTGGATTAAATGGAAAAATCAAGAATATCAGGGTTGGAAGAGACCTCAGGAAGTCATCTCGTCCACCCCTGTCTCAAAGGCAGGACCCAATTCCAACTAAATATCCCAGCCAGGGCTTTGGCCAAGCCTTGACTAAAACCTCTAAGGAAGGAGATTCCCAACCGCCTCATTGGGAACCATTCCAGTGCTTCACCCCCTCCTAGTGACACTAGACTTCCCCACTGCAACTTGAAGACCATTGCTCCTTGTCTGTCAATCTACTCACCACTGAGAACAGCCGAGCTCATCTTTGGAACCCCCCTTTAGGTAGTTGAAGGCTGCTATCAAATCCCCCCTCAAACTCTTCTCTCTTCAAAGACTAAATAAGCCCCAGTTTCCCCTCAGCCTCTCTTTTTGTAAGTCATTCCCTCGATCTGCTGGCAATGCTCCTACTAATGCAGCCCAATATGCCATTAGCCTTCTTGGCAACAAGGGCACACTGTTGACTCATATTCAGCTTCTCATCCACTGTAATCCCCAGGTCCTTTTCTGCAGAACTGCTGCTTAGCCAGTCGGTCCCCAGCCTGAGCAATGCATGGGATTCTTCTGTCCTAAGTGCAGGGCTCTGTACTTGTCCTTGTTGAACCTCATCAGATTGTTGAATCTCATCAGATCGAGTTACACAAACCCAGATGAAAATGTAAAGATTATTAATTCCCATGCTTCAGGGCACCATCTGAGCCTTAGGTAAGGTCAGGAAGAAATTGCTACACCCATAGTAAAGTATCACTAATTTAGGCCTCAATCTTGCAAGCCACTGATGATTTACACCTTCCTCTGCATTTTGTGCCATTGGTTACAGTCAAGTGACAGGATACCAGGCTAGATGGCGCATTGATATGTTCTGATACGGTACCTCCAATGTTTTTATTTAATTTGTTTTGGGTGCAATTGGGTTCATTTAAAAATCAACCCCCCATACTAAGCAAGCAAACACCCCAAACAAAACAATAAAAAATCCCCCTGATTAGATTTTTGAATAAGAATATACGGCATTGAAGTCCTCCTTTTCCTGAGTGAGGAGCCTGTCTGGCATGTCTGAACTATCCAGTGAATCACTCAGAGCTCTACTTTGCTTTTCAGAAATGTATCAGTGAAAATGTCTCCCTGCTTTAAATGCAAAATATGTATAAAAATCATGGAGGAAAAGATGGTTTTTGCTGCTTACAATTGTTTTGGCAAACTCATCAGGAGGCCAATACAAAAGTTCTGGCAGTTTGTTTGGTGCTTGGCTTTAACTTTATTGAGGAACAGGTGGAACAAGAATTCCGCCAGTGTATTAGAATTCCTAGCAGATAAAATTGTAACAGGGACTGTCACCTTTGAAATGAACAAGACTAAAGCAGAAGTGAATATTGAATGAAGGGTTCAGTGTGGCTTTCAACCTGCAGCATATCAAAGTTTCTATGATCAGAGTCTCTAATGATTTACTTAAAAGAGGTTCTCTAAGTGCATTGATCCGTCAGTGAGCTGATGAGATTTTTGGATATTGTGGGCTAGGCAGTTTTGTTAGAATATCAGAGGAACTGGGCTGGATTTGCTGGCAAGGTCATAATTTAGTTCAGCTTTTCCCTGTTTTACATTCTACTCTTGCTAGCCAAGGTAACAGTGACTCTTCATATGCTGAAGTTGGATGTGGAAAAATTGGAAACAGTCCAGCGGAGGGCAACAAAAATGATTAGGGGGCTGGAGCACATTACTTAGGAGGAGAGGCTGAGGGAACTGGGATTGTTTAGTTTGCAGAAGAGAAGAATGAGGCGGGATTTGATAGTTGCTTTCAACTACCAGAAGGGGGGGGGGTTCCAAAGAGGATGGATCTAGACTGTTCTCAGTGGTGGCAGATGACAGAACAAGGAGTAATGGTCTCAACTTGAGGAGGGGGAAGGTTTAGGTTGGATATTAGGAAAAAAATTTTCACTAGGAGGGCGGTGAAGCACTAGAATGGGTTCCCTAGGGAAGTGGTGGAATCTCCTTCCTTAGAGGTTTTTAAGGTCAGGCTGGGGGTTGGTCCTGCTTTGAGCAGGGGGTTGGACTAGATGACCTCCTTAGGTCCCTTCCAGCCCTAATATTGATTCTATGAGTCTAAGTTATGTGTGCTTGTTGCATGGCTTCCACTTTGGCAGCAGGGTTCTTTTCCAGGCAGTTTGTGTCATAGAGCCAGTTTTGAGCAGAATGGGGATCTCCTGGATCCCAGCACCATCAGGCCTCTTGTAGATGGTAACCTGACTCAGCTGGAGTCTTGAATGGCATGCAGTGAGCTGGGCCTTCATGTAAAGAAGAGCAGTGTCTGATTGCAGGCTGCACTGAGCTACAAAAGAGAGCTGGAGAAGCTCAGATTGGAGAACAAAAAGCACTGTCCCTTTAACAAGACAGCTGAGTCCTGTGACTCCGTCTACTGGGGGAACAGCTGACTGGGAACCATCAGCTTATGCCCCTGGCTAAAGGCCAGATTGCTCTGACCAGTGTCCTCCCTCCCCTTTCAGTTTGGCATCTGGTACAACCCTTTGTGCAATATACCATGGCCAGTGCCAGTATTCGTGTGGGAGCTTTATCTGCCCTCTTAGTGGGGACGTACGTGTCTAAAGCGAGCCCAACTGAGGAGTTGCAGGACGTGACCAGAAAGTGGCACAAAATAATGCTTTGTTCTGAAAAATCTGCTTTTGAGTCATTTGAATCAGCCTCTGGTCACAGGATCCCGGAGAAAGAGGGCATACACGTGCCAAACGCAGGTGGGCCTGTTGTATTATCATGGTTGATTAACAGGCAGCTGCAGCCCAGAGACCCACACTAGGAGTGGTAGGGCCAGATGATTCTGCTCACAGAAGAGTGAACTCAAGAGCGATTAAAGGTGTCTAGAGCACAGCTTGCCTGGTAACTGTGACACCTTCCAAAAGGTTTGGAGCCTTTTTCAAAGCTTGTCTAAACCTACCCGAACTTCATTGGTCAGGAAGCTGGGTGAAAATGTTGGGCGAACAGGATGTGTGTGTGTGTCTGTGTCTGTGTGTGCGCGCGAGATTTCCAGTATTTTACAATTTGAGTTTCTGGAACTGGTTTGGGGAAAAGGGGAATTATATTTTTCTCCAAAGAGATCATTTTGCCCCATCCCTCCACCTTACGTGGGCCAAATGTGTCAACCACATCAGCAGTCTCATGCTGTGATCATTATGGCAACTCCATTTCCAAGGGCTTGTCTTCACTACGGAGCTAAATTGGCGCTGCTGCAATCGATGCAGCGGCATTGATTGAGTGGGTCTAGCGAAGACATCAATTCTCAACGAGAGGCGGGAGCAATGTCGGCGGGAGAGCGGCTCCCGTCCCATAGTGGAGTGTGGACCCTGCGGTAAGTAGATCTAAGCTACATTGACTTGAGTTGTGCTACTAACATAACTCAAATTGCGTGGCTTAGATCAACCAGCAGCTGTAACATAGACCAGGCCTAAAGGCTCGTCTCCATGATGGGGAGAGCGATGCAAGGACTGATTTAGCGGGTCTAGTGAAGATGGCAGATCGCTCTCCAGTCCACCCCGGTACTCCAGATCTCCAAGAAGAGTAAGGCAAGTCAACCGAAGAGCATTTCCCAGTGACACAGCGCAGTGAAGACACTGGGGTGAGTCGACCCAAGCTACGTCAATGCCAGCTACATGAATAACACAGCTAGAGTACCGTAATTGAGGTCAATTTATCCCGGTAGTAATGGCACCCAATTGTGGCTATCCCAAATGAAGGACCTTTTAGTTTAGCACAAGGGTTTCTACCCCCACTCTTGACTTCAGTCTCTGTGTAACCAACCTTTTCCACAGGCCATTCCAGTCCCTTGGAAATCCCCTTGTCACAAAATCCACCCCCATTATGGACTCTCAAAGGCTGAAGAAAATGTTTTTCTTATGCAGTTTATATTTAAGCATGATGACTTTCCTTGTGCAAAATTGTGGATTTATTATTGATAAGGATTGAATTTTAAATATTTGTCAAGGGTGTGTAGAGCGAAAATCGATGCCTGTGTAAACTGAAATAAATAAATAATGTAACATTTCCTTAGGTGTTACGTAACCAACCACCCAATGAAAGAAGTTGTGCAAAGCCTCTGTCCTCAGACTATTACACGGCAGGTAAATTAAGATGCTTCCTTGTTCTATGTCTTTTTTTACTGTAAGTCTTTTCACTCCTTTGTTTTTAAATATTTCCCCAAGATCTAATTGCTACACTTTCTCAACTGTTTTTAATACATGCAATCAGCGACTACTGCAATTAAGAGGCCTAATTAGCATCTGAATAGTTCTTCTTACACAAAAAAATCATTGCACTGGTAGCAAATAAACCTTAATGAAGACAAAAAAATCTTTACTTAGTCTAAAGCCACTTGTAATCATGATCTTTTATTGTAAAAACTTCTCTCTCTTTAGATTGTTTGAATAACTCTTTGAGGGACTCTTCTGTATGCAGAGTTAACAATGAGATGCTAACCAGTGCTCTCTGAACATAGCAACACTCAACAGCCTAAGTAAAATACATCCTTAGAATCAGATTCTGATGTAGCTAGTTGCACATAAAAAACATTGTCCTGTTCTCCCAACTGGCTGGGCAATACACTAAAGGACAATTGTGCTCTGTAGATGTCAAGAATGGGTTTGATTTTTCAAATCAGTCAAGTGGGACACAGGTGCACGAGTGGCAAGTCCTGTAGATTTCTCACCAGGAAGGCAGTTTGTTGACGCTTCATCCAACTTTTAAGTGCACAAGTTTCCTTTGCCAGGATTTCACCCCAGATCTGTGACTTAACCAGGAAAAGTCTGCTCTTAAAAAGATCCTGAGAAATTATAGAGAGAGAGTGAGAGAAGAACAACAAAAGTCATGTGGGACTGGAGAGATTGGGGAAAAACTCAAAGCTGATTGTGTCCACTTGGCTAACTGATGCCTAATGAGGCACAGGAGACAATTCCTGCACATGTCTGAAGGGTGTGAGCAGCAAACAGAGTAATTCTGTAGTGTGGAGCACAGGGGTCACCAAAGGAAATTAAAGAAAGGAAAAATTAGGTTGACTAGCAAGGGAAATTTGCTGTGAACAAATCCTGCAAGGAGTAGGACAGTCTCCCAGGGGAAGGGCAGAGGCTTATTTGCTGAAGACATTGAAAGCTAACCCTGGACAGAACACTACAAAATACAAAGTAGGGACCAGGGAGCGGAACCAGCCGGTCTTATCAGATTTTCCATCTTTTGTTTCTGTGAGCTGCTGAACAAAACCACACAAACTTTCTGCAACACTTGGGGTGCTAACGGAGAAATCTGATTGGACAAGCCGAATAACCAGAGCTGTTGTCACATGATTAATTGATTCCATCCCCTCAGAACAACCCAAAAGGTGAGGAGTTTGGAAAGAGGCATGCCTGCTTCTGTGTCAAGTCCCAACCTTTCTAGCACCCCCCACTTCTGTCTTGTGACAAGTGGTTTAGGGACCTGTTCCTAAGGCTGGAAATTAGCACAATGTCTTCTGGTGACCTGTATCAGAGGGGTAGCCGTGTTAGTCTGGATCTGTAAAAAGCACCTTATAGACTGACAAATGTATTGGAGCATAAGCTTCCTTGGCGAATACCCACTTTGTCAGACGCATGAGTGACCTGTACACCAATGAGAAGGGGCTGTGGTTAGTCTAGGACAGGGATCAGTAACTTTTCAGAAGTGCTGTGCTGAGTCTTCATTTAGTCACTCTAATTTAAGGTTTCACGTGCCAGTAATACATTTTAACGTTTTTAGAAGGTCTCTTTCTATAAGTCTATAATATATAACTAAACTATTGTTGTATGAAAAGTAAATAAGGTTTTTAAAATGTTTAAGAAGCTTCATTTAAATTAAATTAAAATGCAGAGCCCCTTGGACCAGTGGCCAGGACCCAGGCAGTGTGAGTGCCACCGAAAATCAGCTTACCATAGGTTGCCTACCCCTGGACTAGGAAAAGGGTTTAGCCTTTAGACAATAACGTCAGTTGCTGGTGTACATTGACTTCAGCAGAGGGAGGACAATGCTGGGGATCTGGCCTTTTATTTCCAGCTAGACTGGGAGTATGCAAGAGAGAGAGTGTCCTGTAAATGCACATTCTTAATTTGGCTGTGAGGTACTGACAGAGATTACAAAGGACAAGCAAGCCAGACATCATATCAGATCCATTTTCCTGTGGTCCGCAGCCCCCGGAGGGGGTCCTCAGATTGTGTCTAAGATTTCCAAAGGAGTCTGCACCTTGATTCAGAATTTTCTAGGGGTCTGCAAATGAAAAAAGGTTGAAAACCAATGTTCTACTGTTAACAACGCAGGAAAGTAAATGGAACAGTTCCTCTTTCTCCACGTTATCTCTGATTAATAGAATAATAGAACTGTAGGGCTGGAAGGGAACTCAAGACATTATCAGGTCCAGCCCCTGGTGCTGAGGCAGGACCAAGTCAGCCTAGACCATCCCTGACAGGTGTTTGTCCAACCTGTTCTTAAAAATCCTCCAATGACGGGGATTTTACAAGCTCCCTTGGAAGCCTATTCCAAAGCTTACCTGGCTTGGTAATTAGAAGTTTTTTCTAGTAGCTAACCTAACTCCCGCTTGCTGCAGATTAAACCCATTACTTGTCCTACTCTCAGTGGACATGGAGAACAATTGATAGCTGTCCTCTCTAGAACAGCCCTTAAGATATTTGACAACTGCTGTCAGGTCCCCAACTCAGTCTTCTTTGCTCAAGACTAAACATGGCCAGTTTTTTTGAACTTTCCTCACAACGCAGGTTTTCTAAACCTTTTCTCATTATTGTTGCTTTCCTCTGGACTCTTTCGAATTTGTCCACATCTCACCTAAAATGTGGCGCCCAGATATGGACACAGAACTCCAGCGCTGAGCAGCACCGGACAATTGCCTCCTGTGTCTTACACATGACCCTCCTGTTAATACACCCCAAAATGCTATTGGCACATATTCCGTCTGTAATCCACGATCTCTGGGCTGCCTAATCAAGCCCTATAGACCCCTCCCCTCCACCGCCAGACAAAGTCTCTCCAGCAGGCCCGTCGTGCTTGTCAAAAGGTTAAATGAGATTTCAATTAAGTGACATGACAAATTGTGAGGCCAACTGCTTGGAAACTGCTTCCATCAGAAGATCTCTGCTTCAGCGAGACAAGGTGGCTGATCATTTCAAACCCATTCTCTGGCTGCATACACATGCCCTGACATTTAACGACTAAACTTTTTTTTTGGCCAGTCCTGCCTTCCTGTAGCTGTCACATTGTGCAGGCAGCCAGCACTTCCCTTCAAAGGCAGCTCAGAGGAGGCCCTCTCTAATTCTGACTTCTAAGCCCAGCAATGTGTCAAATGCAGCAGATAAAGTGAAGCCAGGAAAATTGGTCCCTGCTGATTTTGCAATTGCATACAAACATGGCATTTCCTCTGCAAAGGAACCAAGCCAGGAGTGCCTGGGGGTATTCAGTCCCCTACCCTGCTCCCAGACAGACTGGATGTCCCAGGGTCATCCTGACTTGGCACCTTTTAGAAAAAATGTCATTTTGGCCTGACCTTAGAGCAGGCAATGCCCTGTTCCAGTTCTGCTTTGCAGTTGTTCAGGCTGGGTAAAGCATCTGCATGCTGACACCTAGGGCCAGACCATCAGAGGCAAGGAGCCACACTTTTTTTGCAGCATACATTTATGTCCATGCTATAAAGCAAAAGGAAACCCGCACAGCTGCAATTGGTCCTCTGCCATGCATCGTCCTTGGCAGGTAAATGGACATTGCTCAGTGGCTGAGTTCCCCAGCAGTGAAAATTGAGGCATTCCTTCTGCCACCAGAAGGAACGAGCAAGCATGGGCACCGTGGCCTCTGCTGCCAGGGGACCATGACCTGGAGACGGAGGAATCCAGACAGGCCAGAACAGCGAGAGCAGCGGCCGGGTGTGTCCTGGCACTTCAGACTCTGCATTTGGCCACTTTCGGTTAAAGAAGCAGACTTGTGTGCAGTGATTGACCCTACATATATTTCTGTGGTGGGCAGATGGGGGGGTTGCTTGCTGGGGCAGGGATGGGTGGGGGGAAGGTGTTCACTACCTGTATCCTGACTAAATGCCCCAAAGCTGGAGCGGGAGGAGCAGGTGACAGGCATTCAGCACAAGAGGCAGCAATGCTGGGCTGAGGAGACTCCTGGTCTAAACAGGTCCTCACACTGTTGCTTTTTGGCAGTTGCTTTCCTGAGTCTCCACAGCAGTGAGTCCAGTGGTCACCACAGGGGTTCCCTGCCCAGCTGTGCTACTGACTTGCTGAGTGACCTTGGGCAAGTCGCTACCCTCCCGATGCCTCAGTGGAAGATACCTGTCCCACAAGGAGCTGGGGGGATTTTACAGTTAATGCTTGAGGTGCCCTTTGAGATCCTCAGGCTGTGTCTACACTTCCAGCAGTGCACAGAGTGCAGGCACGATCGGTGTCACACAAGCATAGCTGCACAGAAGCAGCCATGCCAAAGCAGCGTATCTATTTCGTGTACAGCACTTCTTCAGCCACTGAGAGGAGCCAGGAACAAATGCTCAGAAGCTATGCCTGACGGGGCTTTGCTAATGAAATACTTCAGTGTGCAGTTCTTCACTCCTTCAGAATAAATCTTACTTCCCTATAGTGGCTTCTGCCCCATAGGGCACTCAGAGCACACTGTAGACTGTGTATGTACAGAGCTTGTTACACCCATCCCTGAAAAGCAGCCACCTCTTTGGCAGCACAAGGCAGCTGTTGAACAGCGCATGGAACACTGCAGAACAGTGCAGAGCAGGATGTGATAGTTTAATTGTAACGGCAGGGGAAAGTCAGGAGGCGGCATGTGATGGAATTTGGCCAGGTTGCCATGATTAAAATCCCCTCTCTTGTCAAAAATTGCCTTGGGTTCTTTACTGATGAGCAATGGTCACCACCTCCAATTTAAGCCTAGTGCGAAGTACAGCACCTGCAACAGCACAGCGGCGCCCAGACAGGAAGCCACCTGCTGATAAGTCCTGGCTCCCCACCACCACATGCTGCAGTGGGCTCACATCCAAGCGCTGAGCAGGCCTAGCACCATGCTTAGCTTGGAAGAGCTGAGGGTGCACATCCTGGGATGGTAAAGCTGATTTACCTGCTGCTGAGCAGTGTTCCTGCATTCCAGCACATGCACCTTTGCTTTCTCTTTGCTGCACCTTTCGGAGTGCTGATAGGAAAGCTTGAGGCTGTATTGTAAAGTGCTTTGTTTGACACATTGCATGATTTCCCAGCTGTTCATAGCAGCGTGAGAGGGAGTTGCTTATTTAGCCAAGTAACTGATTCGCCAAACTTTTATTTTTACTTTTCTCTTTAATCTCCCAGTCAATTGAGACATTCTCCATTACAGACTCATACACCAGTGACACGCAGATCACTGCCAGAGGCTCAGATGCAAACCCAGCTTCTGAAATGAGACTAGGCCAAACATCCTCTCCTTAACTGTGCCCACACAGTCACTTGTGCGTGTGTGTGTTCATTTCAGGGAGCTATTTCTTTCAGTTTAACATCAGCGGGTAATCAAATGCGGTCTAGTTGCTACTAGTCATTGGAGGGAATCTGCTTCTTAGTCCATTTACATGATCTGAATGGAATGCACTCTGCCTCCCTACACACCCCCAAAAGCCCTTCCAAAACCACAGAAAATTACTGAAAGGATGTTTCTTCCAACCCAACATGAAGAAATTGGATTCCAAGCTATTTAATGCATGCACGAAATGCCAGAAAGAAACCCAGACCCAAACACTCCATCCATTACAACAAGGCAAAATGTTTTAGCCACATGAGCACTCAGTACGTGAGCCGACTCAGTGCTTCATACCCTGAACTTCTAGGCAATTTCGCATAAATGTAACTATCAGGTTAATGGTTCTCACAAACAAGGCTGTGTCCAATGTTGCCATTGGGACATACAGCGAAGGTAACACTGTGATTGTTATGATCAACATGAACAAAGGTGACTTTGAGAAGTCACTGTCCCAGAGGCCACTCGAAACCACCCTGCCAGTCCTCAGGGGCCTTGCTCCCAGTGAGTCACAGCAAAGGCGATGTCCCTTTCCAACCACAGAAGGAAAAGGGGTGGGATTCTGGGGCCCAAATACAGTTCAATCATAAACACAGTGGCCTAGCCTGGCAAGTGGCATTTAAAGGGTGGGGTGGGACAGGAAGCCATTTAGGTTTGTTCTTTAAAAACAGAGCTTCACTGGTAATACCATCACAAGGATCATGTCATGCAGCCAGACAAAACGCCTCTCCCTACTTCCCTGGCTGGCTCAGCGCCTAAGTGGCGTGGGGAGGAGCTGGCTCAGACCGGTGTGGTTCGTCTGTTGGCTGGGTTGTTGTGCAATGACTCCTTGAACTCTTTGGGGATGGAGTTATGGATCTGTAAAAAAGTGTGATCCCGCTCCGAGTTGAGCAGCGTTCCCATGGTCACCTTGGAAGGATCCCTGGAGAGGGTGAACATGGAGATGTCGGTGGAGGGGATAGTGCTGAACCCTTTGCTGACAGGAGACAGATCCCTGGACCTGGGCTCTGTGGAGCGGGAGCTGGATCGCCTGCGGAACCGGTATCGGTAGGTGGGGAGGCGAGAAAAGGCCGACTTCTTCAGGAGCTCAGAGTGGGACTTGGCGCGGATCTGGCGGTGCTTCTCGATGTACATGTGCACAGCGATCACCCCCACGATCTCGGCAATGATGAAGGACAAGGCGCCAAAGTAAAAGGACCAGCCGTACGAGTAGCTCTTCTTGGAGTCGCTTTGCCCCGGGTCCCCAGCGTTTGCAGAGATATAGACTATAATCCCGATTATGTTACTGAGACCTGAGAGAGAGAGAGAGAGAGAGAGAGAGAGAAGGAAGGATGGGCTGCCTTTACAAGTAGCATAAGTCGCTGGGCTAATAGAACATCTCTAACCCATTCAGAGCAGGTCAGAGGCTCAGAACGTTTTCAACTAAGTGCATTTCTGTCAAAGCCAAAATGTTTTGTGGAGATGTGGCAGTTTTAACAAGTTTTCGTCAGGAGGTTTCTGAGGTTCAGGCTCCTTGATCACTTGACAAGATGGTGAGAGAGAGACAACACCACAGCCAGACCGTTACTCTTCGGAAATGGAGGTCTCAACACAAATCTGTTTTGTGAAAGCGTCTGAGGTAGAATGAAAACAAGTCTGGAAACCTCAGACATTGTCACAAAATGGAATTGTCACCCTGGGCCCACCACTAGTCAGACATCAGGCAGCCCTGGGTAAAAGCCCTGTTCATTCCGTCTTCCAAGGAGGGTGGCTTCCTGTGGGGCTGGTACATTTCACAACGCGGATGAACACCACAAATACCGAGCAGGGAGGGGATTGTGAGACTTCCCGTGCTCTCCTCATGTTTTATTTCTGGTCGCTGGTGTTCAGGCTCAGGCCTGTCCCAAATCCAGAAGACTGGGACTGGTGGCAGGTGTGTGTGTTTGTTTATTTTCCTGCACCTCAGGATTTCTTAATTTTGGCTAAGACCCTAAGAGTCAACGTCTGCTCCGTGGGGGCTGCCTCCCTGAGGGGAAGCCAGGGCACCCTGGGAAGCTGCTAGGAGTTCCTTCTAGTGGAACATTCAGCCTGTTTTCCATAATAGGGGCCAGCCACAGGGCCTGTGTACACTGCACCTGGGAGAGTGTCCCCCAGTTTGGGTGGACAGACACTCTAGTTCTTCTCCAGCGAGCACGCTGAAACGAGCAGCAGAGCCGGAGGTGGCACACGTGGGGGCTTGGGCTGGCTGCCTGAGAACGGACCGGCCTTGAACCCCGTAGCACAGACTTGGGGGGTTAGCCCAAGTGCCACGTGTGGTGCCCTGGGCTACGCGGCTACATTTAATGTGCTAGCTGAAGCCGAACTAGAACGTGTCTGCATTCCTGAGCTGGGAAGCACGCTCCCGACTGCAGCATAGGCACCTCCACGGTCCAGGCCCTGCACAAGACAGCAGGGTGCAGGGGTGCACAAGAAGCCTTTTCCCCAGTGAGCTGCCCTGAGCAGGGACTGCTAGCCCTGCACGCTGGGGGCTTGTGGCGGCATTGTGCCTCCTGCAGGTCACCACAGAGAGGTGCAACTCTATGTGCGCGCGCCACATAGGCCCTCTCTGGCCCTCAGTGAGTTCAGATAACAGCATAAAAAGCGCACGGACTGAGGGACTTTTCTGAACCAAACCTCCAGCCTTCTGGGTCTCTAAGATCATGGAGGTTGGGGAAGGAGGAAACAATAGTTACTCCTGTCCTTTTAATTTCTAGTAAGTCTGGAGGTTTCACAGGGGAGCTGAGCAATTGTTGCCTCCACAGTAGAGCAGGTGTGGTGCTGCCAGGGATTGAAGCGAGGCTCAACCACTTGCATTTGGATTTACTTAATGAATCGATTTGGTTCTGTCGGTTGGTTTCTCATCTGCATCACATGCTCTTGTCAGCCAAAGGAAGGAAACTGATGTGTCTCTTGGGGAAGAAACAAAACAAAACTTCCTTGAGACTAAGATATTGTCATAAAATAATCAGCTAAAGTGTCGGGAAACATCACACCCAGAAATGAGTAATCCCAGAGGGACATGCTGTGCAAAAGAGCCTCGTTTGCCTCTGAAGATTGCAACTGTCCACCTGCCTAACGCCCACATTTGCCATTGGCATTCACAGCGGGCGCTCAGCACCCAGCAGCGCCTGTGGTGACCCAAAGCTCAGCCCCCAGCATGCTGATCCCTTCTGAAAATCTGGCTACTTTGGTGCCTAACTGAGAGCTGAGTTCTTTGGAAATCTGACTTGAGGGGATGTCCACTCTGCAAAGAAAGCCCTAGGGTGCGGAGTCTCAGCGCTTGGCTCAGCTGACTTGGGCTTCCAGGGCTTGGTCTGCAGGATTAACAATAGCAGCGTGCACGTTTCCACTCGGGCCTGCCAGAGCCCAGGGGGGAAGGTGTCTCGGAGCGCAGATTCCAGCCCATGTGGGAACACATACATACAGCCCCACAGCAGGAGCCTGAATCTGTTGACTTGGACTCTTGGACTCAGTGCTGTGGGTTTCTCTTTGCAGTGTAGACGTACCCTGTAGGGGGAGGGGGCTAACTGCTGTGGAAAGCTTGGCCTGTGTTGTACCAACCAGCCTGAAAGCTGAGAGACTTGCAGGGAGATGGATCCTTTGGGTATGTTTTTAAAGCCTGTCCTAGAGCTCTATGGACAGGTTAAAAAACCAGCCCCAAAGAGATGATCCTTCCCAGCTAAGTGTGATAAATGTAGAGAGGAATTTCTATTTGATTGCGGAAGAACTCTATTGGTTTAATCTCTGCCAGCTGCTTTAAGACTTTTCCATAAGGGACATGAGGGGAATTGAGACACAGAGTCTCTCACCTCTGCGTCAGTGGTTCAAATCCAGACAAGGCCAGTAGTGAGCCAAGGTCGCTGCATGACATCTGATGGTGACCTCACTGAAAAACCCATTCATTAGCCCCCTTGCTGGCCACCTCGCCAGGAGGGGCTGCTTCTTGTCAGGGCAGAGGCACTCCGGTATGAGGCTGCTTGGGGATGGGTGTGACGTTGGTGTGACACTTAGTCTGCACTTGCCGTGGGGATAGAGGGCCAATGACCTTGCTGAGGTCTGAGCGTACCTAGCCCTTAATTCCCAGGAGCTTCGTGGGTGTACAGAGAGAGGCAGGGCCAGACAGGAACACCCAGCCCTGACCTCGGGGCAAGAGGGGAGTTCGGTCTCCATGGCCACCCCTTACACATGGACGCCCTCCCAAACAGATATGTAAAGCAGCAATCTCCTCCTCCTTCAGACCCCTCCCTAAGACCCACTTCTGCTACAAGGCCTCTGTAATTGCCCTCCAACTTCGACCAAGCGCACGGCCAGCAGGAAACACGACAGAAATAATGTGTCTGGTTTATTTATGCCTTTAAATAGCCTTCCCTCTACCCTGCAACTTGTCAGCATTTACACAACCACCCACTCCTGTTCCTGCCCCCCTCATCCACCTCGCTTCCTTGGCTTGTGTGCAACACCCAGTTCCTGTGCCTTGTCTTAGGGTTTAAGGTCCTTGGGGTAGGGACTGCATCTCACCAGATGCCTCTGCAGCACACAGGAGGATGGGGCCCTAATCCTGGGAGGCTGGAGCCATGCAAATCCTGAGCAGTTGTGACTCGAGTGGGCACTTACCTGCAGAGACAAAGAAGATCCCAGCGCTGAGAATCACATTGTGTTTGTTCTTGTAGAATTCACTGGCGGCCACACACAGGCCCCCAAAGAACAACAAGGCCACGCTCAGGATGGGGAAGATGCTGGATGCTCTCACGGCACCTAGCCAGGGGAGAGGAGAAGGGCTCCAT
Organism: Chelonoidis abingdonii; assembly: GCF_003597395.2. Lineage (NCBI taxonomy): Eukaryota > Metazoa > Chordata > Testudines > Testudinidae > Chelonoidis > Chelonoidis abingdonii. The sequence continues at coordinate 1,744,927 of NC_133777.1, forward strand.
CAATCATCATTCGCGCAGTCTCACAGAGCTTATGAAAACACATGTGCAGCTCCTTGGCAAATCAGACGCTAGTGACGGAACGCTAGTGATGGGAAGGCTGGCTCTCTGGTTCAAACCTGCAGGGTCTGATCCGCTTCCATTAAAATCAATGGCAAGAATCATAACGCTGGAGAAGTACCAGGCTGGAAGGGACCTCGAGAGGTCATCTAGCTCCTCTCCACATGCCGAGGCAGGACCAAGTAAATCTAGATCATCCTTGACAGGTGTTTGTCCAACCTTCTCTTAAAAACCTCTAGTGATGAGGATTCCACCTCCCTTGGAAGCCTGTTCCAGTATTTAACTATCCTTGTTATTACAAAGATTTTCCTAATATCTAACCTCAGTCTCCCTGGCTGCAGATTAAGTCCATTATTTCTTTTTTTACCTTCAGTGGAGGTGGAGAACATTTGATCACCCACCTCTTCATAACAGCCTTAACCTATTTGAAGACTGTTGTCAGGTCCCTGCTCAAACCCTTTTTGCAAGACTAAACATGCCCATTCTTTTTAACCTTTCTTCATAAGTCAGGTTTTCCAAACCTTTTATCATTTTTGTTGCTCTCCCCTGGACTCTCTTCAGTTTGTCCACATCTTTCCTAAAATGGGGTGCCCAAAATTGGACACAGTATTGCAGCCGAGGCTCACCAGTGCTGAGTAGAGCAGGATAATTACCTCTTGTGTCTTATATATGACCTTCCTGTTAATACACCCCAGAGTGTTATTAGTGTCATAAACAGATAGCTAAGGGTTAATGTTTCTTTTACCTGTAAAGTGTTAACGAAGGGAACCAAACACCTGACAAGAGGACCAATCAGGAAACCGGATTTTTAAAAAAAGCTCAGGGAGAGAATGTTTGGGTCTGTGTCTTTTGTCTGTCTCTCGGCTATGAGAGGGATCTTTCTATCTTCAAGCTTCTAATCTTCTGTTTCCCAGTTGTAAGTACAGGTATAAGACAATCTAGGTTTTTATATTGTTTTTGTATTTACATGTGTGTAGTTGCTGGAATGTTTTAAATTGTATTTCTTTTTTTAATAAGGTTGTTTATTCATTTTTTTCTTTTAAGCAATTGACACCTGTATTGTCACCTTGATACACGAGACTATGTTTATGTGTTTTTCTTTCTTTTTATATAAAGCTTTCTTTTTAAGACCTGTTTGAGTTTTCTCTGGGTAGGCTAAGGAATGAAGGGAAGGGAAATTCTCTTTGTGTTAGATTTACGGAGGGTGAATCTGTGCAGCCTCAGGGGAAGAAGGAGGTGGGGTTAAGGTGAATTGTCCTCTCTGTTTTGAAAGTCAAGGAGTTTAAGTACAGTGTCATCCAGGATAACCCAGGGAGAGGGAGCTGGGGATGAGGTAAAGAGGAGACAAGGGGAGGAGGTTGTTTTCCCTTTGGCGTTAGACTCAGGGCCTCTGAGTCTTGGGGTCCCCCAGAGAAGGTTTTGGGAAACCCGAGGGAGCCAAGCCCTGGAATCCTTGGCTGGTGGCAGCGATATCAGATCTAAGCTAGTAATTAAGCTTAGAGGGTTCATGCTAGCTTCTCATTTTATGAACGCTAAGGTCAAATCTGAGCAGGAAGCTATGACAATTAGCCTTTCTCACAACTACATCACATTGTTGACTCATCTTCAATTTGTGATCCACTCTAACCGCCAGAGCCTTTTCTGCAGCCCTGCCACCGAGCCAGTTTTCCCCCATTTTGTATTTGTGCATTTGATTTTTTTCTTATTGACTCCCACTGATTTCAGTCATACATGCTCAGGAGCCAGAAGGTCTCAGTACAGTAAAATGCTTGGGTGCTGGGAGGATTGAAAGTGCATTGAGCTGGTTATGACTCCTTGATGCTGTGCCAGCATGGTGTGAGTTAGAGCACCCTAGAAGTTGCTCTAACTTATGCCACTAAGGGACCTCAGAGCAGTGGCGGGTCACTTTTCTCCAGTTCACCCTTCTCTGGACACACTCCTTTTGCCACAGTCGGGTGGGGTCAGTTGGTGCAGGTGCTGACTCCACCAGGTTTATGCCAAAGGAGAGTTCCCCTTTGCAAGGATAATTCCCTGCTGGCTGCTTATGTGCAGAATCTGGCCCTTTTCACGGCCTGAGCAGCACAAAGGGTGAAGAGCATAACTCAGGGTCTCTAATGAGGTTTCTAATAATAATAATGAAAGTCCCAGTGCTGCCAGTGGGTCTGCTCAGACCTGCTGGATTGGGGCCTAAGGTCATCAACACTGAAAGGGCCAGCTACTGCCCTCTGGGACAAACGCAGGCCATTCCTTCCCCAGTTATTGCATAGACCTTCTGTCTGTGCTGCCCCCACCCCCGACTTTAATTCTGCCCATAGAATAGCTCTGCAGACTGGCAACTTCAGGACCTTCTTCGGAGTCCATTAGCCAGCAGTGCCAGCCCTGACTACTATTCAGAATGATGAGTCAGGCCCCTCAAATCATGAATTTGTCTTAAAAACCATGAGATTTTAAAATGAACGAAGTCTGGCACTTTTTATTTCCCTCCTGGGCTTTGAGCCTTTTGGGGTCAGGTTTTCCAGCTTTTCCCACACAGTCAGCAGGGGTAGAAATGTACCTTTTATTTTAAACTGAAAGCTTACATTCTGGTATAGTCACATGACTCCAGGTGCTGGGGCTTTAGGAAAAACAGCACTTCTCATGAGACTGGGGATAGCATTGAGACTAGCAGTACTGCCAACCCCAAGCATTCAAAAATCATGGATCAGATCCCCCTCCCCCGCAATGAAATCAAGAGCTTTTACCAAATAACACATCTGGAGTTCTTTTTATTTGCCCTCTGGGTATTCCAGGCATGCTTTCCAGCTTTTCTCCACATGGGGACTAGAAATTTACGTTAAAAAAAAATGAAACTTGAGACTCTCAAACAGTAACATGACTCCAGGAGCTCGGGCTTTACATAAAAAATCTTTCCTCTTCAGCTAAGCCATTTCAGTGCCAGCTTTGGAGGCATTAAGCCCAGGCAGTTACAGAGAACAGGCCCTTTTGCCTTTTTTAATTGGACTTCAACGGTTTAGGCCTCCAAAATGGCCAGCATTAATTAATTCAGCAAACTACTATCTGCTGCTAAAGCAAAGGCATTTAATGGGCTGTGCTCAGGTTTGGGGTTCTCTTCTCCCCATTAGACCCAGGGATTATAGAGCCGCCCCATTAAAATGCAATTCTGGGTTTTTTTTTAAAATGGCTTCTTTAAAAAGAAATGCGGAGGGGGGAGGGAGTTAAAAGTTAATCTGATAAAATGAAAATGTTTGCAGATTTGTGGTGTGTGTGTGTATATATGTGCTATTATGCATGCTTGTGTGTGGGTGTTTGGCATGCATGTGTGAATGAACATGTGCGTTTGTAGTGTGTGCACATAGATACAATGTTTCTTTGCACATGTGGGTGCATATCTACCCAGGGCTGGCTCCAGGCCCCAGTGCGCCAAGCGTGCTTGGGGCAGCATGCCGCGGGGGGCACTCTGCCGGTTGCCAGGAGGGCGGCTGGCAGCTCCGGTGGACCTCCTGCAGGCGTGCCTGCGGAGGGTCCGCTGGTCCCGCGGCTCCAGTGGGGCATCCACAGGCACGCCTGCGGGAGGTTCACCGGAGCCGCGGGACCAGCAAGCGGCAGAGCGCCCCCCGTGGCGTGCCGCCGTGCTTGGGGCGGTGAAATGGCTAGAGCCGGCCCTGTATCTACCTGTGAATCTGTGTCAATCTGTGCTGAATGCATAAGTGTCCATTTGAACATTTGTGTTTCCATGTTTATTTGCACACACATTTGTGGAGGTGTAAAAGGGATACGACTCCTTCTCTCAGACTCTGGCCCACCTCCACTACTAGGTCCCTTTCATATAAACACCCATTCATTTTCTAGATTTCCTGGTCAGGTGAAAAGCCAGGGCACCCCAGAAAGCTGGAGGGTTCTGCAGTTCCTGGGAGGTCTGCCAGGTCTGTTTTCATTCAATCTACTTGCAATTGACTGCTGTTGGCAGAAGACACGCCAGAGGCTTCAGATCATCACCTCACTGAATGCCAACAATTTCCAGAGCCGGCTGCAGAAACGCAGGACACAAAGGAGGAGAGGAATCACTGTACTAAAAAAATCCTCTCTCAGCAAAATTGCAAAGGCCTAGCTCCTGACACTGCAGCAGCTGCAGGCTTCCCCGGGAGCTGAGGATACTGGGCATCTTACAGGACTGGGCCTGGGAAAGGGCAGGACAGATCTGAAAGGGGACAAAGGAGAAAGATGCTCATCAGATGTGTCATCATTACACCAACAAACAGAAGGTGCCTGTGACAAAGTTCCTCCTTTACTTTGGTGGGTCCTGCGCTTATTGGCGGATTTGCTCACCTCAGTGATCTTCCCCTCTTGTGGAACCCACAGTCTGGGTCAGCTTCTCCTGTGTCTGATCAGGAGTTGGGAGGTTCGGGGGGAACCCGGGCCCACCCTCTACTCCGGGTTCCAGCCCAGGGCCCTGTGGATTGCAGCTGTCTATAGTGCCTCCTGTAACAGCTGCATGACAGCTACAACTCCTTGAGCTACTTCCCCGTGGGTTCCTCCAAACACCTTCTTTATCCTCACCACAGGACCTTCCTCCTGGTGTCTGATAATGCTTGTACTGACTGGAGTGAGCTCCTTTTTAAGCCCAGGTGCCCTGATTAGCCTGCCTTGATTGGCTGTAGGTGCTCTAATCAATGTAGCTATCTCCACTGCCTTCTAGAAAGATCTTAATTGGCCCCAGGTGCCTTGATTAGCCTGGAGCAACTGCCATTTGGTTACCACAGTACTAGGGATTTGTTTAGCCTGGGGCTAACACACCTGTTCCTCAGTACTTTACTGTAGCCATCTGGCCTTGCCCCATGACAGTGCCATTTACTCTGGTCAGGAGGCCATGAACCGTAGAAGGACCTTTGCTGATCTGCTGCTATAATCAGATGGCAAGAACCTGTTGGTGTTGGTTCAAGCAGCAGAAAGCACAGCTCCTGGCCAGGTATAGACATCCCAGGCAGCTCCATCAAGCTGTAGAGGCACAGATGATGCCAGTGTGTGTCTGTATATTATGAGAATGAAAGGAATGGCCAGAATTGAGGGAGGGAATCACCATTTTGGAGAGTGATATTAATATTTCATATAGTCTCTCTCTAGATTGATAGAGCCGCTGCTCTCACTCGAGGGTCTGAGCACACGCCAGGAGGTAACAAGCAGAATCGCAATGGGCCGAGTGTAGGCACAGACTTACGTAGGAGGTACTCGGACGTGTCTTGCTCATAATCCGCATCTTCTGGGAAATGATCGATTTTTTTACACACTCCTCGGAACGTTCCTAAGGAAACACAAACCCAATGGGTGCATCAGTGGTATTGTCAAGATCTCTCCAGATGGCTCAAGGAGGGTTCGAGACCCACTCTGAGGAAGAGAAGGCGCAATGGAAAGTCCACAAAGCCACCTCCCCACTACACACAACTACCATCTGGATGGCTTCCCTCTGGGTTTAACACCAGCCGCCAAGCTACCCAGGGAATTAGGCTCTGTAGGGCTTGGCCTGGGAGGCAAAATTACTTCTGTCCATGGAGCAGGCTACCCTGGTTCCTCATGGGGCTATTGCTGCACTGCTCTGGCCACTAGGAGATAGTAACTCTCGGAAATCCCTGGCAGGGTTGGGATTGTGATTGTTTCCCAAGGCAACACAGTCTGTTGTGCTACAAATAGCAACCTCTCTTGGTGGTCTTGAAAATCTTCACCTTATTCATGTCCACGCTCTGTTACGACATCCCGCTGCCTAGCGGTGGGTCAGCTAACGAACAGTCACTGAGCAGGTAGGCCGGGTTGTGATACTGGCTAGTCCCTAGTGGAATTCCATGCACTGGAATCTCTAGAAGAGGATTCATTAAGCCCCAGGAACCTTGCACAAAGATCCCTTACCCCAGGCCTCTGGCCTCTCACTCATCCCTGTGCGGCCCAGGTATGAGCCATGGGCTGGCAACTCTAAACTGCCCATCACTGAACTCCATCCCACTGAGAGCGCCTCAGTAAACTTCAGCTTCCCAGCAAATAAAGGTTGTGTGTTAATTGACTTCTGGAGCACTCAGCATTTCCATTTCACTCAGGCAGGGCCTTGGCACTAACCAGGGTAGGATCTGCTCCTATTCTGAACCCTTTATTATGGGCACTCAGGAGTCACACACACAAGAAAAAGCTGGAGGTTAAAAGTGGCATCTGCCATCTGTCATCACAGCACCATGAGCACCCTAACTCTCCTCACGTTCCCACCCCTCTCTCAACAGGCTGGCAGATTCCTGGCTCCACCCACCCCTCTGTGGGTGCTCCCCGAGAACAAAGTACCCAACAGCCCCTCATTCTGACGGGCTTCCAGAGTTCTGTGTGTTGCACAAGCGCCCACTGACGCAGACACAAACGTGGACACTGGAGCAGCTAGGAGCTGGCACTGGGAAAGGACACACAGGTACGCTCACACCAGGCATCCCACGCAGCTGCAGCCCCCTATGCCTAATGCTGCCCCACTTGTTGTGTGACGTCCAATCCTTCCCTCCCCTCCCTTGTACTTTGGGGAGGTTGTCAGAGCTGAGGCATTCCACTTCCCCACTGGAGATCTCTGCTCTTGGGTGAGGTTTGGTGCACTGTGCTCGATTCCTGTGAATTCACTTTGCTCCGTCATTTTCAGGGACACTCCTGTGACCTAGCTGCATCTGCAGGGAAGCCTGACAGATTTAACTCTTCCCAGCTTTGCATCCTTGGCCGTAGTGCTGCCCCTTCGTCACCTCCACAGCAGCCATACCCACACAGGGTCACGTTGGGGCAGCGGAGACCCCCAGGACTCCATGGTTTGCCAAGGCTCCTGGAATGGGTGGAGTTGACCATCAGAATGTGTTGCTCTTTGAAATTACATGTCGACTCCTCCGGTGGGAGGAAGACCTGTTTGCTACAGGAAGCTACCACCGTTTGCTGTCAGTGATCACCTGCAACTAGTTGTTATTGAGCCAGGCTGGGTTCGGACCGGAGACTTTCAGGGAAAATTTGCTTTCCCTTCAGCAAGCCCCTGAGCCCGAGCAGCAATCGGAGTGATCATGTTCTGTGCACCAGCAAGGGTACCTATTGGGTTTCCAGGACCTGGGTGGGCAGAAGCCCGCCCACTCCTTAAGGATCCATCCCCAGCCTAAGGGGAGGATCTACAGGACCTCAGAACCCAATTGATTTCAGGGGACAACTAATAAAAGAACAGGGACAGGAGTGTGGTCAGAGGGTGAAAAGAAGGGATCCTGATGGGGACACCGAGCAGAGAACCCCGGACAGTGCCCACTGCTCCTTGAAGGTGTCAAGGGAGCCAGTGGACGCCGCCCGGAGAAACTCTGCCCAGATGCATGAATGGACAGAGAATCGGAAACAAGCCCCACAGTCACAGAAGTCTCCGTTGGCCAACCTCCTCTCCATGGTTGCATAGATGGCCATTTTAGCCAGGGCGAGGAGGAGGTTGACCAGGAGGTCCCAGGACTTTGTGGGGCCACGGATAGGAAGTGCACAGAGAAGGAGGTGAGGGGAAAAGTGCAGCCAGAAACGTAACAGGATATTGGTGAGGAGCCGGTATAGGGGCTGCAACCTGGTGCACTCTAAGTAAATGTGCGCCAGGGTCTAGCTGGGTACCACACTCTGCCTGTTGGACCCCTTTCCTGCGCTCTTGGGTGGTAGCACTGTGGGCTGTGTCCCCCACCCCTGAGAAGGAAGCAATTCCTGTAATTATTCTGCAAAGCATGCTGGGACATAGGTGCTGAAACTAGAGGTGCTGGGGAGGGGGCTGCCGCACCCCCGACTTGAAGTCGTTTTCATCATAGGCAGTTCGTTCAATGGCTCTCAGACCCTCCACTCCACACACTGGTCCAGCCCCCTGTGCTGGGATATTGAAAGTCACAGTATAAATGCAGGGCCGGCTCCAGCTTTTCTGCCGCCCTAAGCGGTGATGCGAAAAGAAAAAAAAGATAAAGCAGCCTGTCATAAACAGATAGCTAAAGGTTAATGTTTCTTTTACCTGTAAAGGGTTAACAAAGGGAACCAAACACCTGACCAGAGGACCAATCAGGAAACCGGATTTTTCAAAGCTGAGGGAGGGAATTTTTGGGTGTGTGTCTTTTGTCTGCGTCTCTGTGCTCTCTCGGCTCTGACAGTGATCTCTCTATCTCCAGGCTTTAAAATCTTCTGTTTCCCAGTTGTAAGTACAGGTATAAGACAATATAGGTTTTTATATTGTTTTTGTATTTACATGTGTGTAGTTGCTGGAATGTTTTAAATTGTATTTCTTTTTGGATAAGGCTGTTTATTCATTTT
>NC_133777.1:1753480-1758142 GCF_003597395.2 Chelonoidis abingdonii
GGATTTTCGTTTTCTAGTGAGGCTTCAATGGGATAGGAATCTCTGTGCCAGGCAATTATGGTCTCTCCAGGGATGATGACTGGGAGGGGGAAACAAGGAAGGAGGGGAGGTGAATGGTCCTCTCGTTGTTTGGGTTTTAAAGGAATTGAAAGCAGGTGTATCCTCCTAGTGTTCCCAGGGCGGGAAGATCTTGGTGAGAGGTAAAGAGGGGGAAGGGAAGTGGCGTTACTTGTGGGTTACTTCCCTTTGTTGTGAGACTCAGGGCATCTGAGTCTTGGGGTCCCACAGGGAAGGTTTTGGGGAGACCAGAGTGAGCCAGACACTGGAATTTCTGGCTGGTGGCAGCGCTATCAGATCCAAGCTGGTAATTAAGCTTGGAGAGTTCATTCATGCACCCACATTTTGGACGCTAAGGTTCAGAATTGGGAATTATGCTTTATGACACGGCCATCGGCAGCACTTCGGCGGCTGTTCTACCGCTGCCGCTTCATTCTTCGGCAGCAATGCGGCGGCAGGTCCTTCCCTCTGAGACAGACTGAGGGACCCTCTGCCGAATTGCCGCCGAAGACCCAGACGTGCCACCCCTTTCCATTGGCCTCCCCAAACACCTGCTTCCTGTGCTGGTGCCTGTATAAATGTAAATAGTGCTTATTTCTTTTAATAGTCCCAGGACCTGCTATCTTTACTGATCCCCTACGGGATTCAGCTGGCCTGCGTAATGGATCTAACCTCAGTGGTTTGCCCTCTGTCTGGCCAGCAGCACTGCACTGGGGTTGCATTGTTGTACTGGGATCTATTCTCAGCCCTGTTGTTATTCCACAGTTATGTACAGCCTGCCTTTGGCTAGTATTCAACTGATTCTCACGTTCCTCCCTGTGTGATATACAGATGCACTTGTTTCTAAAGCCGGCCGGTGCAAAGCATGCTGGTCCAGCATTGGCACACTGCCTGATGGACAGAAGGGCATGAACAAACATTCATTTTCTTTCTTTAGGCTCAAATAAAGCAGACCAGGCAACAATTTGCTCTCACTGCCCACCCGCTTCATGCAAATCCTTCACTGGGTTTTTGGTGGAGAATCATTCAATGTGTCTGTAGGTAAAATCATCCCAGCCTTTTCATTCCAAATTCTCTCATTTGAATAGAAAGCCCTGCAAGTTATGAGCCCATCTGTTACCACTTGGGAAAACTTTCCAGGCTTCAGCCCTGCCACTGTGCCCATCTGACTTGGAGGTTAGGTTAATGTCATCTCCTCAGGCTGTTCTGGACTGCTCTGCTAGATAGCCTAACAAAGACACTGATTGCCAAGCTGCTGCTAGTGCCCAAGGCACAACAGCATTCAAAGAGATCAGCCCTCTTCCTCACAGTGTGGCCTCTTTGCCCTAGCTGCTAAAGGGGAGCACCGTTGATCTGCTGACCTGCAAACGCATTGTGTGAATGGGCAGAAAGGTAGAGGAGGATCCTGAGCGCGAGTAGTGGAGGCTAAGCCTCGGGCAGTAGGAGCAGGGCAGGGGACTAGCCTCCCCGAAAGGGGTGTTCATGTGCTGCCCATGATCCTGAGCATATGTCTGCTAGAGATACATGGGAACCTATTTGAATAAAATAAAGTCTGGGCCAAACCTTCGCCTAAAACACAGATTTTTTTTTTTTTTGGTTTAGCTAAATTCATTTAAACTTTAAACAAACTAAAGTCCTGCGAACTCCCCCATCTCTGGCTGCTCCCCCATGCTGCTCCCCTTGACATCCATGGGAGAGCTGCCGGGAAGGTCAAAGACAGCAGGACAGCAGCCTGGCTGGGTTTCAGCCAGGACTGGGAATAAAGAAGCCACAGGAAAGGCTGGTCTCATGGGACAGATTCTGATCTGAGTTGCACAGGGAACGTTGATGCTGCAGCTGCTACAGCACAACTTGGTGCTGCACCTGTGCCACTGGAGAGCCCTGGTGTGGATACATCCGACATCACTGGAAGGGTATCTTCCCTCAACATAATTAAACCACCTCTCCAAGAGGGGAGAGCTCTGTTGATGGAAGAATTCTTCCGTCAACCTGGCCATGGGGTTGGGAGCAACATTTTTCACAGCCCTGAGTGGTGTTGCTAGGGTGAGCTAGATTTTAGGTGAGGAGGCCACAGATGCAAATCCGGATAACAGCAACGTAACCGGAACCAGGATCCCCATAGATCTGGTTGAAAGAATTCCTGCAAAACATTTTTTTTCCATTGGAATTTGCTGATTTGTCAAAATTAAAATGTTTCACAGGGACAGTCTGATTTCAGCTAAGTTCCTCTTTAACCCAAGAAGGTTTCAAAACCTGCCTGCCAGGAACACTTCCTTTGGAAATCTGCCTGGTTTCATGCCTGCATTCCTGCCCAGATCCTTGGCAGTGCACCTGGTGGGCTGCTGGAGACCCCAGGGCTTCCATGGTCCCTGGGTCTGGGGCAGCCCACCAGATGGACTGCCCCATGGCCAGGAACCCCAGGGCTTTCAGGCTCTGCAGGAGTTCTACCCTTGAGCCTGGGCTACATTCCATTTTGAAAAGAATTTTGAAATTTTGGGGTTTATTCCAAATTGTTATGAAACCAAATTTTGAAATATTGAACTCTTCCAGGAAATGCCATGACCTGTCTCTGCTCAGCTCTAGTCCTGTTCTTAATATTTACAACCACAGAAGTTTGCGGAGATTTGTACAGCCCCTAGCACCTGGATCAAGCATTGCACTCGAGCATATGCTTAATTTTAAGTTGTCTCATTGAAGCCAACTGGGATTGCTCAGGTGCTCAAAGAAAAACACATGTTTAAAAGCTTTGCTGGATTCAGGCCCAAGGGGCACCCAGTGCTCCATGCATATCTCAGACTCCTCCAGTTTTTCACTGGTGTAACTCCACTAGTTGCAGTGAAGTGACTCTGGATTTACAACAGTGTAACTGACATCAGACTGGACTCCCAGACTTTCAGAAGCATCTTCGAGAGAACCCTCTGAGTCATCGCTGACTCCTCTACGCGGCTGTGTGGAGTCCCAGGGACAGGACTAGCCACGGAGAAGAGCACAGCCACTGCCGCTAGCAGGTGCATATGTAAGTCCAAGCAGGAAACAGAAAAGATACCATGGGACTATCCGAGCAATTACTATTCTGTAACAGAGCTCAGATTTCAAGCATTCAGATTCAGTCCAGACTGTCAAAATATAAATAATTTCAAATTATGAGTAAATTCAAGGAAATTGTAATCTCTTCAACACATATACAGCACACACACTGACTCAAACACACCCCGATCCAGCATACACACACTACACACGTCCTGACTCAGCATATATACACAGTGCCATTATAAACACATGTTCTGACCCGGCAGAGGCATATGCCCCACCCAGCGCGTGCGCGCACACACACACACACTCATTCAGCATACACCCACTCACCATATACACACAGACCCACTCTACACACCCCTGCACCACACGTCTGCAATGAGAAACACATGGGCTATGTGTAAAGGGGTAGAACCCTTCGTCAGTCAGCGGTTCGTACTGTTGGCTCAGACTGAAAGAGTCTGATTCTTCGCTGCTAATTAAGAAACAAAGGTTCTGCATTAAATGAGTCTAAACATTACAGTGGCTGCACTTAGAAATCAATTTATAACCTTTCTGGTGCCTCCTTCAAGTCCATTTGGCTTCATGCGCATCTCAAAGCTATACCAAGTCCGAGCTCTGTTCTATTCAATATAGATCTGTCCTTTGTGCCGTTTAATGGCTATGAAGCTCCTATTAGCGAGGAGAGCTGTGCAGTGTGTGGAACTTTACAAGATCTTTCCCAAATGCACTGCCTCGCTCTCAGAGTCTGAATAAACTCCTGGGCTGTGTCATGGGGCCAGCATTCATTATCTGATTAGAGAGAGAAAAAAATGTTTTCACTTGATACAGTGTGGGCGACAAGTTTGGAGACAAAGTCAGTTTATCAGTGAAGCGTGCAAATGAGAAGACTAATTTCCCTGGACTTTATCTCTTTTGAAGTTCTCCTTGTCAGTCTAACCCATCATGGGACGCCATGGCGGTGCTGGAGCATGGCTGAGAGTCAGGCTGGCTGATTCAGCAGCGAGGCAGGCCCACACCTCGCTGTGGGGAACCCTCTCTGGCTCTTTAGCTATGCCTCATGGATGACTGGCCAAAGGACACAGGAATGGGGTGTGGGGAGGGAGGGTTGGAGAGGGTTAACCCATATGGCTTTCCATGATGTTTCACATCCTCCAATGTTTCATGCATGTTGGCATGTCAGATATTTTTCGTTCCTGTGTTGTATGTGTGTGTTTTGGGGAATGTAAAGTACAAAAGGAGCCATTCCATAGTAGTGTATACAGGAGAAATACACCAAGAATTTAATGAGATTCACAAAGGGATTGTGCATTTCTATGGATCTCAAGAGTATCCAGCATTATTGTAATTAATGCCAACAGCCATGCTGGCAGGGACATGAAACCTTCAGCTTCAGGAATTTAGAAAACAGGATGAGACCTAACATGGGGGCAGATAATCCCACGGCTGCTGCTGTGGGGGGAATCTTACACCTTCCCCCAAAGGAGTTGGCATGGGGCCAGGGCCGGTGCTACCATTTAGGCGACCTAGGCAATGGCCTAGGGTGCCAGAATTTTTGGAGGGCGGCATAAG
>NC_133777.1:1758367-1802197 GCF_003597395.2 Chelonoidis abingdonii
GACCTACCGCAGTCATGCCTGCGGCAGGGCCACCGGAGCCTTTAGACCAGCGGACCGCCCGCCAGCACGACTGCGGCAGCTCCACCGGAGCTGTGGGGGGTGGCGAAACGGCCGTCCACCTAGGGCATCAGAAACCCTGGCGCCACTCCTGAATGGAGCACTGCCAGCCACAGGCTACTGGGGTGGCCAGACCTTGGGTCTGAAACCATCTGGCAATTCCTAGGTTCCTAAGCCTGGTATAGGAAGCAGGTCTCTTCTCGGGCTTCAACTGATACTGACAGGACCGCAAATTATTTGGAAATTGCAATTCTAACTCCCTGCCCCCCACCCACATGCACACACTCTCTCTCTCTCTCCCCCTCCTCATTCTGGAACAAAAACTATATCAACAAACTGACCGGCTGAAGGGGTAGGGAAGAGCAGTGTCGTTCCTAAAGCCAGCAAGTTGCCTGGATACATGGTGGTGGGCGTAGGGTGAGAAAACAGATCCAGGCAGACAAGCAGGCAGAAGGACGCAGACTGCCTGAGTTCTCACTGATGCAGCAGTAGGGTTGCCAACTCTCCAGGATTGTTCTGGAGTCTCCAGGAATTAAAACTCAATCTTTAATTAAAGATTATGTCATATGATGAAATCTCCAGGAATACGTCCAGCTGAAAGTGGCAGCTCTATGGAGTGGGTCCAAAAGACACAATTGCAGCCTACAGCAGGCTGTGGTGGAAGCACTGGCCAAAGCAGGCCAGCTCTCTGGTACCACGTGGTAGCCTTTGCTCTCCTGGCTGCCGTCATGAGTGCTGTGCATGGGCTGCTGCCCCATGAGCCAGAGCAGATCCCATGCAGCAGGGAGCGAGGAAGGCATTGGGGCACTCACTCTGCTGTGAGCTGCTTGACACAGGATCTGGACATAGCTGTCTCCGGGAAGGTCCTCAGGGTACATGTGCTGAGGGTGCAGAGTCCTGGGCAGCCATAAAGGTCCCCGAGATCTCAGGCCCAGGCTGTGGGGAAGGGGCCACCCCAGGGAAAAAGAAGGCTATTGGGAGGGAAGGAACATACAATTCAATGGCAGTTCCTGGGCTGGTGAGAGCATGGAGGGCTGGCGATGCTCCTGACATGCCCGTCTGTCCTCTCCACCATAGGGGCTCTGGGCCAACTCTGGGGGAGGAGATCTGGCTCCCCAGGTGGTTTGGGTGGGGGAACAAAGGGCCTGGAGCTGGAGTCACTGGGGAGCTGCAGAAGAAGGGGGCTAGGGCCCAGCTGAACAGACTCAGAGGCCGCTGCCTGTGGGACCCAGGCGCTGGATAGGTCCCTGTGTACCCGAGGGAATCTAACCCCTGAGGAAGGGGAATCGTCAGAAGAGAGGAAAGGGGAGAGGGGGAGCGAGAGCCAAGCTGGGGAGGGGGGAGAAAGGGTCCCCGGGGAAGGAGTTGAGGGAGGGTGTGACAGTGACAGACAGACAGACGGAGAGCTCTGGCTCCCAGCGCCAGCAGCCGTGTCAGCTGCGCAAAGCCAGCTCCCCGAGCTGTCCATCACCCAGCCCCACACCCCGCAGAATCTATTTTATGCTCTGACATTTATCTAGGATTTTTTACTCCACGCTATTCATTAACCCAAGGTAGTTACCGTGGCAACCATTAAGTCACATGACACCCAGAAAAAATGCCCAGCCTTTGAGCAAACACCACAACAGTTTAATTCAGAGAGAAAGACCATGGAGCCCAGCACCCCCTCACCACCCGAATGCTGATGGCTCCCCCAGAACACAGACTTGGCCTTCTCCCCTCACCCTGATTCAGGAGCACTGGGGATGGAGACAGGAGGTAGCCCCAGGTCTCTGTCCACCCTTTGTGGGCATTTCTCTCTGTCCCCCACCCCAGACAGGGGGCTCTAGGAAGAGGGAAGCTGCAGGAGTGTCTATGGTATCCCCCTGTGTGGACATCCCCAGTGACGGGCTGGGGAACAGCCCTCCACACACTCGGCATGAGCCAGATCCCTGGAGTAGCCCGAGGGAAACAACTACTGCTTCACGCACACACTCAGCTCAATGCATGTCCTCCTGATATGCTGCAGCGTGCCAGCATGTGCTGGTTATAGCCAGACCGACAACCCACCCACCCGGCAGTAAAGGAGACCTGCGAAGGGAAACTAACGTGGGGCTCGTGCCCTTTCCTGCTGCTTTCTCCTCTAGCAGGGAAGCCTGGACTGAACTCTTTCCTGCTTGCTGGCTACATGAGGAATTCAGCCTTTCTGTTACCCTGTGGGCCCACAGAGAACAGGTAGCATTATGACATCACAGCTATCAAGGAAGCAAAGTGTGAAGAGTCCAGCAGGGAGGGTATTTGTAACCCGCCTGGTTAAAACGCTTTGCAGTTCCCCTTTCTTGTTAGCAGGTATTTAAGTCCAAAGCCCTAATAACATGTGGGAGAAAATAAATAAATCCATGTTACAAATTCAAACTCCCATTCCTCTGGTCAAGGACAGAGAGCTTTCGCTCCTCTTTTCAGACCACCAGTGAGACTGAGAGTCCGGTAGCTAGTCTCTGACAATGATCAGTGCCTGATGATCCAGCAGAAGGTGTCAAACCCCCATAACATCGAGGAATTTTTTCCTGACCCCAGCTGGGAATCAGGTCATGCCAGAGGATTCCTCGCCTTTATCCCAGTTAGCATAGTTGTAGGGAGTGTATGCTTGACACATGGATAACTAGAGCTTAACCTGCAATGCTGAGTTCCGTACCTAACAAAGCTAAGCAGGGACTAGAACATGCCCCATTGTGAGGGAATCCTGGCTCTGGATGAAGCAACAGTCTCATGTCTTTTGGACCCACGGGGTTTAGGACCCACCTGGAACTCCCTTAGGATTGAAAAATGAACGTTGAATAAGTTTGACAGCAGGATCCCCCTTTCTCTTCTGCTCAGACCAATCCTCAGACTGTGCACTGCGTTCCCCCCCCCCCGACTGTGCACTGCATCCCCTCCGGACTGTGCACTGCGTCTCCCGCCCCCCACTCCCAGACTGCGCACTGCATCCCCTCAGACTGTGCACTACATCCCCTCTGGGCTATGCACTGGGTCCCCTCAGACTGTACACTGCATCCTACTCAGTCTGCTACTGAGTTCTCTGCTGAGTTTCCTTTACTGCTCCCCAGTGGAACCAGCACCACTGTAGTAGAAAGCAATTACCCCGTGATGGTAGGGCATTCGACTACCTTAAAGGGAAAAAAACAAGGGCGATAAACCCTTCTCTTTCGGGGCCTAAGCCAACCGCTGAGGAGCTGGGATAGGAAGGAAGGCATTTCCTACACACACAGCTTATTCCCGAAGGCTCCTCTGCAGGGTTTCTCACCCCTTCTTGAAGCAGCTAGTCCTGGCCACTGTCAGGGGCAGAAATCCTGGGCCAGGTGGATCCCCAATTTGATCTGTGAATCAGGTGAGATGAGTGCACAGGAGTAAAGGCCAGAAAACCTCTGCCCAGCTCAGAAATTGCTTGGTGCTCTAAGGACCTCCCTTGACCATTCATGGTTACATGGGCACACTGCACCATGCATGGGGATGTATTATAGTCGCTTTGCAATGCATGTCCACAGACCCCAGAAGAAGTCTAAACCAACACTGCAAAATTTGGGAGTGTTCAAAATCCAAACCCAGGTCTAAATTTTACAAGTTGTCCCTGAGCTGCACCCCAATTCTAATAGTCTTTGAACTTGGAGGAGGGGGTTGAGACAGAGTTCTGGATCCAAATTTTGCAGCTTGGCTTCATCTTTACTTAAAATGGGCCTCTTGGTGTGGGCAAAATCAGAAGTGGTGTAATTTCAGTGGAGTCAAATGGAGCTGGGGGTGCACAACACCCCTGAAAGTCAGGTCCTGAATGTCCGAAGCTGGACACCCCGAAATGGAACATCCACAATAACTGGCCACTTGTGAAAATGTAGGACAGACTTGTACTCACATCACAGGGCAATCCTCTCTCCTTCCTGGGGTAAATCAGAACTCCCCTACATGTGCCCAGAATCCAGGCAGGGGGAACCAGGGCTCCTACGAACAGAACCCCACGCTTGTGATTCTGGGGTTTGCCAACTTTCTCTAAGTAATTTCCACAGATGATGCATGCATCAGAGATGCCACTGTCACTGGTTCATGTAACTGAGTCATACTGTGCTGGGTTTAATTCATACACTGGCCAGGAGGGATTGAGCAAAGGCAGAAGGCTTCTGCCATTATTCATCCTCTGCTTAACTGTCCCTGTGCTGGATCTCAGTAATTTTCTCTCCCTGTTCATGTGAATATTGATTAGGTAACTTAGCTTATCACTGCACACAATACACCCCTGGCCAGCCCCCTGGAAGTGACAACTGCCCACTATATACCAGAACTTCTGCTTGTGTGAAACTGCTCAGGGACACTCTTGGGCTAGAAGAGTGGGTCCATTCCAGAGAGACCCAAGGTTTTCCTCATCTGCTGCAGCAGCAGGACTAACTTTTCACTCTGCTTGTCTTAATGTTGGTGCATGCAATGTTTTATTCCAGGGCATACTGGCAAAGTGGACCCCAGGAAAGCTGGAGCAGGATTCAAAGCAAAGTGATTTGGAGGTTCATTGTTTGTAATTTGCATTCACTGTGTATTTTGTAGACATATTTGCAATCAAGGACAGAAGAACTGGTTTGGATCACATAAGCAGCATCTTGAAACATCACCCAAATAGGTGTTCCTCCTCCAAGGCTGCTCAGCCCATACCCTAGATCCTCTTTCCCCAGATAGAAGGGAGGTGTGTTAGAGAAAAGGTCAACTATTTGCTTATGTCAATCCTCTGCTTATCATCCCAGTATCATCCCAGTTGATCCTTGCACACACGTAGCCCTTCTTGAATGCACGTACACAAGATACCCAGTAAGAAGATGTTAAACAGATCCAAATTATCTCTAAAAAGGAATTCAAGAAATGCATGGGCTAGCAGAATTTATGCACGTAAAGTTGTTTGTAACCTAGTATATAAAGCCTGCTCTGCGCTAATAAGGTGTGTCTTTTCCCTCTGGCACTAGCCGAGGAAAAAGCACCCGTTCAGCTGACCGATAATAAAAGTTTGGTACCCGTCTTCTTGTCTTCCGTGCCTCCTTGGGGTAATTGAATAGCTCCAGGGGGAAATGAGCCCGTTTGGCTAACAGGTGTGAGTGACTATCTGAGTAGGGTAGTGAACATCTTGCCTCACTGGCTCTGTCTACACTAGGAAAACTTTCCAAAAATGTCCTAGGATTGCTATTATTGGTTCAGCAATCCACGTTATCTACCTTGAAAGCTTCCATTTGAATGTGATCTGAGCAGGGTTACATGACATGGTGCTCAAAGCGCCGCCAGCAGCATGCCTACACTAGGGCTCCCCCCACTGCTAACATGGGTGGAGCTGAATCAGAGTGGGACGCTCTTCGAAAATGTCCAGTGTAGTGCAGCTGGGATCAGTGAGTCAGCAGAACCCACTGCATCCTTTCTTGGCAGGATCTAGACCAACCAATGAGCAGAGAGATTCAGGCAGACGTGCAGATGGTTATAAAGAACACATGGTATAAGCTTAATCTTCCCCGCACTGGCCCACTGGATCCACCACTGGCTACTGCAAAAGGCTCCCTGGGGCTGTTTGACAAATGTGCTAAATGGCTGTGCACTTTCAGCAGAGCTGACGGCATGCTGGTCTACGTGTGACTCCTTGCTCTCCAGAGAAAGCCTTTCACAGCCCCTGCAGCTCCCTTCGGCCTCTGGGTCAGTGACCTCATTACCCTCCAGTGAGAGAACAGTCCTTTCCCGAGTGAGCTGCTAATAGTGTTTTACTTAGGGAAGATTTTGTCTATATTGCAAAAGTAAGGGAGTTGGGGGGGGGGGAAGAGCCTGTGTCAGGGTTAGTGCTCTCTCTCTTCTCTCCCTCACACCCACGGTCACTGCCTCAACTCTCCACTCCTACATGCTCTCGGTGCACTGGCTCCTGCCTCGTTGAAACCAGTGGAAATGTTGCTGCTGGATTGCAATGGATGCTAGCTTGGGCGCTGCAGGAGTTCACCCCCCCGCGAAGGATCTTCACCCACAGCTAGCCCAGCCCGAACCCACTAACACTATGGCGATGGCAGAATCCACAAGCCCCAAGCATGTGTTTGGTACAGTACCTACCCTTCCCTTCCTTTCCCAGAGCCCACTGCACAATCCCCTTGAGGGGTCCAGTGACCCTCACCCTCCTGAGCATGTTACCGTTGTGAATGATCAGTGCTTTCCTTTGCAGCTATACAATCGTGACCCAGGTACTGAGATGTGGGGGGAGGGGGATGAGCAGATAGCTTGCTAGATACCCAGGGATCTAGGAAATACGTTGCAGCACTTTTCATTTCTCCATCACCAGAACTCTGCTCTGCCTGCCTCAGGAGGAATTCCCCCGGAAAGCCCAGCCATGTGAAATGTCAACAATTCAGCAGCCAGACAGGGCAGTAAAAAGAAAATGGGACAAAGTGCCTGGTGTGAAATGTACAAACTGGGGAGCAGAGAGAGTTCACCGGTGAATCCTTTCCTCTCCAGCTGAGTGTTCATTCCTGTTCCGCAGTCCTCCCATCACGCTGTATCGCCCAGGAATGCAGCACTGTCATCATGATGCTTGGCTGGGTACTGTGGCATTATGCTCCACCATCAGACTGTGTTACATCTGAGACAGGGTAACTGCACCCTGAACAGCATTGCCTGCCCCTCTGAGTTCCAGCTGAGCCTGCTCGGATGTGGAGGAGCGGGACGGTATACTGACGAGAGGGCTGTTAAAGGAACCAGTCAGCAAGGGGTAAAGGGAACAGGAGCAGCTCGGGTTATTTAACTGTATTGTCAAGACTCATGTCACTACACCCTGCATCAGAACTGGCTGGCAGATTCAACAGAGAAGCAAAGGCCCTGGAGAATGGACTCTCCTCTCGCCCTTTGTGGTGGACCCTCTGGCTAAGATTTTCAGAAGTGATCTGTGCAAGGGGGTGTCTGGATTTTGGGTTCTCCACTCAAGACACCATGAAAGCCACTTGCTCAGCACTTACCAAGAATCAGCTTCCTTGGATGGGTCACAAGTTGGGCCTCCAAAATTGCTAGTTACTTCTGAAAATCTTGGCTGCTGGCTCCAGGCTGAGGTACATAGGCGGGGGTATATGCAGCTTGCACGGTCTCTGTGCTGTGTCGGTTCTGTGGAGATGGGGAGGATTTCAGGCTTCAGAGGCATCCTCAGGGTCCAGCACCTTTCTCAGCACCAACAGCCTGATGCAAGATCCACTAATGTCCATGGAAAGACTAAAGAATAATTTCTATTGACATCAGTGGGCTTTGGACCAGGCCCTATATATTAACAATCACCTGTGGTGTTCATGTGTCCTTTGTGAGCTAGGGCACTGTTTCTCAATGCTGTCCATGGACCAGCACCGGTTCCCAGGTTAGGAAAGCAGCAAGCCAGTCCTTGGTATCAAAAAAGTTGAGAAACACTGAGCTAGATGACAGGCCCCGGCAGCAGTCCCATTTTCTAGTGGGAATCTTGCTCATATTGGCAGATTCTTCCAAGAAACTTTTCACTTGCAACCACTGTGCACATCAATTTGATCATCTGGGCAGCGGAGGCTGCGCAGTATTTGCCCAATGACTATTGACCTCCTTACTACAGTGAGCTCTGACCACTAGAGAGCATTTTTTTTAATTTAGATGAAAAGGACTCATATAGTGCAATTTGTATTTCCCCGACTTTAAAAAGAAAAACCCCTCTGGCAGTCTCTTCTCTTCTGGTTCTTACCCAACCCTCGCCACTGGTCTGAGATCCTCCCAGCTGTACATTAAATGTTTGGTTCATTCTCTATCAGCGGAGCGGTTGCTTTGGTAGGGTTTTGGCTGGGGTTGTTCTAGTGTATTTGTATTGATTTTTGTTAAAGAAAGACACTACTGTTGTGTTTGGATCAGAGAAGGTGAGGTGATTAGAGGGTTGCTAACTCTCATGATTTTATCTCAAGGCTGGTGATATTTAGTGTTTTTCATACAGCCTAGATTCCAGAGCAACGTGAATACACCAGAATCTCCGCTGTCATTAACAAAAGTACATTTTTAGCTCTCATGGCGGTGAAGCTAAGCCTGAAAACAGAAACCCTAAAGGTTCAAAAGTTGGAAGACAAAGAGAACGGCAGAGGCGCAGTTATAAAAATCTCATGCTTTTCAGCTGATTTCATGATTTTAAGGGACCTGACTCCTGATTTTTGAACTCTGGGGAGTGACCATGCTGCTGTTATTGTTTTTAGTGTGCAAACCCATGAATCAGGTTTGGAAAAATGAGGACAAGATATCTCCTAAACGAGAAGAAAATCTCCATCCTTTTGCATGTTGGTACAAGGACTCAGCTAGGAGGAGGAAATATCTTGTGTGAAGGTCTGAACTTGAGACCTGAAGTCCGTGTGCACCCCACTAAACTGGGGCTAGTTAAGGATAATAATGCCAAGTGCTTTTCATCAGTAGATCTCAAAGCACTTTACAAAGGAGGTCAGGATCATCATCCCCATTGTAAAAATGGGGAAACTGAGGCACAGAGAGGTGACGAGAATTGCCCAAGGTCACTTGGCAGATCAGTGACAGAGCCAGGAATAGAATCCAGTCTTCCAAGTCCCAGCCCTCTATGATATCCACTAGGTCCTTGGTTTATAACTGATAATGCTAAGGGTTTCTTGCCATCCCAATTCTACAAGAAGGAGACACTGTAACCTTTATTATTGTAGTTTGAAAATAAACTCTAAATAGAATTTGTTACCGTATCTCTTAATAGATACTTAAATGCCAAAATGTTGGGATATTAGATCTTTTCTCTCCCCCCGCCCCCCTGGCCCTGCCTGAGGAGACAGAAAGACAATGATTATTACTTTCCCTTTCTAAGATTTATGCTACTTGGGGGCCCCGGGACATTTGGGAGAAAACCCCTTGTGTGTGATTTTGATACTCAGTGGTTAGCTGCATCTTTTTAGCCTTATTCTATTACCTGGCTGCAATGCGCCATGAGAAAAACAACCCCAAGGTTTAAGGTCTGGGCAGAGTGATTTATGTGGCAATATTAAAATAAATAAATATGGAAAGCACGACACCAAGCAGCCATGAGCCAGCAGAGCCTGTCAGTCCCTACAGAACCCAGCTGGAGTTGAAGCAGTGACCTACAGCGGCCGGTTCCATGACTCATCCCCCTGACCGGGCTCTGTCCATCTAACCAGTGTTCTTTATAACTGTGACGTTGGGCTTGATGATCCTCTCACTTATACCACTGCCACCCCATCAGCTTCCACGAGGTTCCTTCTGATTTACACCTGTGTAGGTGGAGCCAAATCAGGCTCTGTCGCTGCACATTCAGGATAAGCTGGCTAGCCTGGCAAACCCCTGCTGAGTTATTGACATCAATTATCCAGAGATGAGAAGTAACATGGCTCCCCGCAGCTCCTCTTTCTAGCCTTAAAAAGTACATATGAGCTACTCTGCCCTGTAGCCAATTTGCATTCCCGTGAGCCAGATTTTCTCCTCTGCCCGGACTCTGCGTTTTAGACATTACCCTCCTACAGCGAGGCCTAAACAAAGCAGTGATGCCACCTGTTCCTTTCCTCATCTCAAATAATCAAGCATCTTGTTTGCCTCCCACATTGCAAAGTCTTCAGTATTGACCAGCTTCATCAGAGACAATGCAAACAGCTCACAAAAATGCAGGCAGAGCCCAGTGAGATGGTGTTACAAATGCCCCAAACTGATGGTCGAGAACAATCAAGCCAGAGCAGCTACTGGAGCCAAGGGCAATGCAGCATGCACAGGCCTCGGAGAAGCACCAGTACGTGGCTAGATTTTTTATGTCTTAGTCTTTCCCACAGACAAGGAAACCTCATGGACACAGGGCAGCAGCCTCTCCTTGCGATGAAACTGATTTTGTTTGCATGCCTCAGAGCATCGCTTGTTGTCTCTTTACATATGCATCTGTTTGCATAAATTACACTAGGGAGCAGCTAAATTAAGATGAGCCATGTGAGATGGTTTTAAAAAAACAAAACGTCTCTGTTACTATCTCTAATGAGCAGCACTCACTCTCCTTCTTTAGATAACATGCGCGCGCACACACACACACACACACACACACACAGAGTACACTCTTCAAGCTATAAATTCAGAATATCTCCATTCACCTTAATGACTTTACTCTAGATTGCACCATTGTAACTGAAAGCAAAGTTTGACTCATTCTCTCTCTCTCTCTCTCTCTCTCACACACACACACACACTATGGCAATCTATGTGCAATGTTTCAGTTTTGAGTCTAACGAGTTTCATCTAGATGCACACACATACTTTTGCAAAGAGTTTTGTTTTGGGAAAAAACCCAAACCCTGCTACCAAATCAATCACTCAATCAGCGGTCACCTTTGGAGGTACTGTCCCTTAGGGGCAAAGGCACCGAGAGACATGCTGCCACCATTGGTCTATGCGCTATCAGCCAGAAAACAGCACCAAGGCTGAGGATTAGTGGGGAAGAGGGACAAGCCTGGAGAGGGAGAAGTAGGTTTGTGGGTCTGCTGTAGAATTACTCTGACCTGCGCAATTCAGCCCGGGCCCTAGAAAATGGATTTGTGACTGCACTGATCTCTGACTGCAGGATTAAATCCCTTTAATCTACTGTTCTACCCCTGCTCCTCAGCAAAGATCTGAGAGCAGAGCAGTAGTGGGATCTCAGATGTAGTGGGGACTTCAGTATTTGTACCAAATATAGTACACCACCTTCCTAGTGTTAGAGACAATCAGTTCTAAATTGCTACAGTTGTCAAAAATAATGAAGGAAGGTCTATGATGTGATGCATCATCATTGCTTGTTGTGTTTTCAAATTCGCGTTTGTTCATTTACTGAACTGAACTAATCTGCAAATTTCTACATGTTGCAAGGAGCCTTACAGTAAACTGGCAATATGCATGTGAGAAAGGGAGAATAGATTTGTGCGTGCTTGATTTCCAGCGCATTTACAACTCCAGCTGAAGTCACCAGGAGCTCCTCCTCTGCAGAGCTGGCCCTGGGTTTTTCTACTGGATTATGATGTTCATGCACCTTACTCTGGGAGGGCGGAGGAAACAGGTCTTGACTTATTTCCCCTCACTCCCCCGGGGAAAAAATACAATGTTTTTCAAAACAAAGTTCTAACAGGTTTTCTGTACCAGCTGCAGAGTGCTCCAGCACCTGCATTACAAACCCCTTCACTGCCAAGGAGGGGGAAACAGCAATAAGCTACTGTGCCCTGGAGAAGGTTACAATAAGCAGTGAAATATAAAGCTTGCAGCCTACAGAAAAATTCCCCCAAAGTTCCTGGCGTGGAGGCTGCTCTAATGACTGCACTGCAATACCATATTGCATGTGTGTGTGTTTTATATCAGCTGTCCTGTGCTGTATGGTACCGTTTGCTGACACTCTCTGTCCCTAGTCAACCCATATTGCTCCCTGCCTACATCCCAATACAGAGAGAAAATATAACCAGCCCACACTGTCAGGACACAATGGGGAGATAAATCAGTGTCAGGAGATAAATAACCCAACTATTAATCCAGAAAGCCCTGAATTCTCTGGGGTCCCGTTCCTCACTCCGAGCCTCACAAGCCGTTTGGTAGAGCTGTGCTGCCTGGGGGCAGCTTGCCCAGCCTTTGCAACGGTCCTTCGCTGCCATGCTGTCAGTCCAGCTGAATAGGTGACCTGCACATTGCAGGGAGGGGGTTGGTTTGGGTGATAAAGGAACGGAGCCAATTGTGGAAAATTTGAACTAGATAGCTGGAAAACAATCCTTGTAATACAGCTCAATGAAATAACAGAGGTGATGGATCCCACACTGCAGGAGATAGTCAGACTTAGGGTGACGAGACGTCCCGATTTTATAGGGACAGTCCCAATTTTTGGGTCTTTTTCTTATATAGGCTCCTATCACCCCCCACTCCCATCCCAATTTTTCACATCTGCTGTCTGGTCACCCTAGTCAGACAAACCACACAAAGGCCCAGATGAGACATGGGCATTCTGCCTTAGATTGGGGATGGCCTGGCTAATCCAACAGATTTTCACTATTTCTAAATTCTGGGGTGCCAGCACTGGTTAGCAGAATGTGTCAGGGAAAAGCTTTACTCCCTAAGCATGTCTTTAAAAAAGAATCTACATTTCGACAGTGAATCATTGTCCCCCATTCTGGAATCCGTGGGATAATTACAACCTACACAAGGTAGTTTAGAAAAGCAAAAAACAGCTCTGACTAATAAAGAGGCCAAAAGAGTTTGAAAATGATGGGTAGTTTCCAGGACTCCTGTTCAAGGCTTTAGACTTATGTCTTTCATTAGAAAAAGAATCAGGTAATAAATGGGTGCTATTTTCTATTATATGGTTCTACCCTATCCAAACTTCTGGCATGTGGTGAATTGAGCAGGGAAGGGAAGAGATGGGAACTGTTCTTGCAAATGGGTAAAAGATGGGATTTTCATGGGTATTTCTTTAGGGTGATAAGAAAGCCCAACCCAGAAGTGTTTAGTACATAGGCTCTCTCCCAGTGAAGGCAGCATAAAACCATAGACATGCAGGGCTGCAAGGGAGCTTGAGATGTCATCAAGTCCAGGCCCCTGTGCTCTGGCAGGACCAAGTAAACCTAGATCATCCCTGACAGGTTTTGTCCAACCTATTCTTAAAAACCTCCAGTGACGGAGATTCCACAACCTCCCTTGGAAGCCTGTTCCAGACCTTAATTATCCTTATTGTTAGAAAGCTTTTCCTAATCCCTAACTTCAATCTCTCTTACTGCAGATTAAGATCCTTACTTCTTGTCCTACCTTAAGTACTCATGGAGAACAATTGCTCACTGGGCTCTTTCTAACAGTCCTTAATGTAGTTGAAGGCTATCTGGTCCCCTTCTCAGTCTTCTTTTCTCAAGACAAAACATGCCCAGTTCTTTTAAACTTCCCTCATAGGTGAGCTTTTCTAAACCTTTTATCATTTTTGTTGCTCTCCTCTGAACTCTTTCCAAAATTGTGGCACCCAGAATTGGATGCAGTACCCTAGCTGGGACCTCGCCACTGGAGGAGGACAATTACCTTCTGTGTCTTACCTACAGAAGTCCTGTTACTGCACCCTGGAATGATATTAGCCTTTTTTGCAGCTGAATCACGCTGTCAACTCATATTCAATTTGTGATCACCCTAACCCCAGATCCTGTTCAGCAGTATCGCCACGTACATGGTTATTCCCCAGTTTGTAGCTGCATATTTGATTTGTCCTTTCTAAGTGTAGTGCTTTGCATGTGTCTTTACTGATTTTCATCTTTTTTGACCAATTCTCCAAGTTGTCAAAGTTATTCTGAATTCTAATCCTCTCCTCCAAAGTGCTTGAAACCCCTCCCAGCTTGGTGTCATCTGCAATTTATATAGGAATATGCTCCACTCCATTATCCACGTCATTAATAAATATAATGACTTCAACCAGACCCAGGACTGACCCCTGTGGGACCCCACTCAGTACACCCTCCCACTTGACAGCTAACCTTTGATAACTACCCTAATAGGATCTTTCAGCCAGTAGTGCATCCACCTCATAGTCCTTTCCTTTAGAGCACATTTCCCTAGTTTGCTTTGGAGAATGACATAGATGCTTTGGGGGCCTTCTCGTCGCGCTAAAGGTGGTGTGATTTCCACCATGGGTAACTAGTGTGTGAGCTGTCTCGAGGTAACACCACAGTGAAGACCAGACTCGTCAGTTTTACAGTAAGGGAAAGGCAAGTGAACCCTCAGTGAGGAACTCGGCTGGCTTACCTCGTGGTCGTTAAAGTGCCTTGTCTTCACTGTGTTTTTGCTTTGGGCCAGGGCCGGCTCCAGCTTTTTTGCCACCCCAAGCGGCAAAAAAAAAAGAAAAGAAAAAAAACGGTTGATTTCCCGCTGAAGTGCCACCGAAGAAGAGAGACGGAGTGAAGGACCCGCCGCCGAAGTGCTGCCCCAATGCCGGATGGACTGCCGCCCCTTTGTATTGGCAGCCCCAGGCACCTGCTTCCTTAGCCTGGAGCTGGCCCTGCTTTGGGCTCACTCATATGCATTTACCCCAAGGCAAACCACACACCTTTTGGGCAGGGAAGAGCAGGCCTGAATGTTTGTTTGTATTCAGGTTGGAAAAGCCCTTCTCTCTTGATGCCACAATGTCTGATGCATATTCAGTAGGAGTTTCTCCCTCTTCCTTATTTGCATTTTCTCACCCTACTAATATAGGGGGTGTCCTCCTATAGGTGAGTATATCAATGATCTCAACCTATTTTCATGTACCTCAATTCGTTGCTATGGCACTCTTGTGGTTCAGTATCTGCAGCCCTGAAGAATACTGGGCCTCATCTTGGGACAAGAACCTGTCAAGCCTCCAAGTGAGAGTTGGGAATTCTTAAGTAATCAATATAATTAATACTTAATGTACAGATCAGACAACACTCTGCATGGCTGAGGGACAGCCATAGCACTGAGTGTTTGGGCCAAATTAATCACCAGTGTAACTCCATTGACTTCAACACCAGGGATGAAGGGGAACCTATAACACGTGAGGCGACTTCTCATGGAAGGATCTGGCAACTGGTCCAGTCCGAGTAAATGCAATCACATCAAAGAATGTCAACAATCATCTTTATATCCATAACTAACAGGTACTAAGAGACTTGCAGCCTGAACGGAAAGCTGCCAAGAAAGGGAGTGGCTGAAAGTGGAGCTCATCACATTCACATTTGGTTTCCACCCACAATTATTTTTCAATATAATATAAAGTCAAATTAAAATGCAGAGGATAAGGAGAACTGAATTATCACTACTAAGCTTCAATATGCCTCTGAAAGCCTCTTTCTGGAAAGAACAAGGTCAGAGATACTAAATTCAGTCCCTGATGGTAGGTCAAGGCAGGTTGGAAGTGTCACTTTATGATTATGGTGAGCAGATGTCTCCTCCAGAGGCCACAAAAATCAAAGGAAAGACTGCCCATTGACTTCACTGGTTTTGTACTGAGTTCAAGAAGAGCTAGCTAGTCATAATTTCTATTGCAACCATGTTGTATTTTATCTTAAAACAATAAACATGGATTTTTATTTAAAACAGTAATTATGATAGAGAAATTAGTGAGTGAGCAGAGTCAGTGTAAATAAACTATGTTAAACTTAATGAGCTCAACAATTGAGTTATCCTTGTAAATTAATACAATTCTAGTAAATCTTTTTTTAAATTCTCATTTGTGTGCCTGCACGGAGATCATTAATTTTTAAAAAATCAGCCATAAGTCAAATTCCAGAGCTTACCACCATATGGCCCAACCTCCAATTCTTCATTAAAGATGGTCAGCTCTTCACAGGGTACGATTCACCACTGGGCAGACTGCCAACAGATGAATTTCACCCATAGGGAATAAATTATTTCATGAGTCTGGCCCTTTATTTCTGTACAAAAATTCTCTGTGAAGAGACACAGATTGTTATGAACACATTACGCTGGCAGACCAGATGACAGTTCATGCCAAAGTCTCCATGTCTCAATGGAACACTGACAAATACATGGCTGGAATCTGTCTGACCCACTTGCCTATTGGTGGTGTCAAAAGAAGTACAAGAAAGTGTTTAGATTATTGAATGCACGTGAATTGCTGCATTAATCCCAGTTATAACCTCTGTATCCCATATTGTAAGGGAATATTTGAGTGGTTGTATTGTGAGCCTCTAACTGTGTAAGTCACCAGACAGGAGAGATATGAATGGCTGATCTCCTACAGAAGGTCTTATGTGCTGCCCAGCAGGAAAGGTCCATTGACACCAGACAGACTACTGTGGAACATTAAAGAGGACAAAAGGTTTTTGTTGTTTTGCTTTCTCCCCACATGTTCCCACCCTACCCATGAAAGTGAGTCATGCAAGTGGATTCCTCCTGTCAGCTGACTTTGAAGTGCAGAGCACATGGCAGGAAGGGGATAAAACCCCCAGACAGTCCATGCTCCTTGGACTCTTGGGGATAAGGTTTTTCTAGACATAAGCAAGAGCTTCACAGCCTGGGTAGCCCCACAGGATGTATAGAACCTGCTTTAACCTTGTAAATAATTCTCTAAATTTTCTCTTCCTATTTAATAACTCTTTAGATAGATTATTATAGAATTGGCTGCAAGTGTGACCTTTGCCACGATGTCTAAGGTGCAAGTGACCAGAGATAAGTGATTGGTCCTTTGGGAGTGGGAATAACCTGAATATCGCTGTGATTCTTGGCGTGAGGGACCATCTACCACAGAGGTATGCTCAGATGAGTGGAGAGCTTGACTGGAGTGTGCAAGGGGACTGTCTGACTCCGTGCTGAGGCTGTGGTAGTGCCGGAGGAGTTTACGCTTGATAACCGGTTGGTGAAAGCTAAGTGCAGAACTCACAACCAATTTGGGGTGTATGCCCTGGTTTCCTAACAGTCTGCTCTGCGGCTGAGTCACTGCAAGCAGCATTACACATCTCGTACTCACTGTTGTTTGATGAACACTGTATGTTACTGTATGTCAGCCTACGCTTTTTTCAAAAGCCAGTTCCTTTCAGCTGCCTCTTTAGATGTTAACAGCTCTTTCAGCTGCCTCTTTAGATGCCTCTTTAGATGTTAACAGTGTGACTGGCCACTCCACCACATGCCACCTAGACCGCCTGGTATTTGTCATCCAATCAGACAGCAGCTAAACTGTTATAAACAAGAGGCAGGACATGATTATTTGTGGCACAAGGAACCCCTCACACAAAGGCTGTGAAGTCAATCACTCAAAAGTGAGGAAATGCCAGACTTTAGCTTGCCACCTTCATTTGCCCCCCTTGTGCCTATGTGTTAAGATACAGTCATTCATTACATGGTCGCTTACTGTCCTTTCCACAGGACCCCTGTGTCATTCAGGGCAAAGGGCAGACTGCGCTCTGGCAAGGAATCAGGGTGGTTAGAGAGGCTGCTGTATGTAGAACACTGGGCTCACTGGTTGCAGAAGTTGGAAAGTGCGCACCTATTCCAGTTGCCGGGAGATGCTGGGCCTTTTCCTCCTGTTTCTGTCTTACCACCTTGCAGCTCCTCCCCTTCCCTGCTATCCCTATCACTCCCCCACCCCTGACTCATGCCCCTCTGCCCACCCTTGTTCCTATTTCCCCTCCATCTTCAGCCCCCCCCCCCGATCCTGCTGCTCTCCTCCATCCCGTCTCCTGCTCCTAAGCCCCTCCCCTCAGGCTTCTATCATTGCTTACCCTGCATCTCTTCCCCTGCACAGCCATTCCTCAGCCCCCTGCATTTGAGTCAGGCGCTGGAGCATGCTCAATGCAGACAGAATCTTCAGAGAATTTAGCTCCCAAACTCTAACATGACTCTACTGAGCATGTGCAAATCAGGATTTTTTCAGATGTTTATAACTTGGCAAAATTTGGGCATATTTTCAGAGGGACGGCAAAAGGCACCTCCCTGACCCTCTGCCAAATTTCAAGCCTCTTCTCCAAAGCATGGAGGTGCTACAGTGTCTCACTGAAACAGTTCTAACCGGCTAAAACAACATATTTTCCCTAATCTTATTCACAGAACTATCTGAATCATTTTAACTGAAGCTTTCCAAAAAAAAAATTGGTCTGATGCCAATAGCTGGCAAGAAAAATTTTAGCCTGGAAGATTTAAGTTTGACAAAATTCAAGTAACTGCAAACATGGTCTTATAATGGAAATGTCTGACAACCTTAACTAGAGGTGTCACTACCTGTGCTGCCTGTAATTACTTGACAGTCCCAACTACAGCTGGTGAGGGAAAAAAGAGTGAAAAGTGGTTGGGACTTCGAAATTTTTTTACTGATATTTCTGAAATTTCAAAGAACTGTTTCAAGCCTCAAAATTGTTTAACAGGCTTCATCACTGGTTGAAAATCTCAAACATTTGGGGTATGCAAAGACGTAGCTGCAGCTGCACCACATCTGGTGAAGATGCTCTCCCATCGGCATAATAAACCCACCTCCATAAGCGTCAGACGCTCTCCTGCTGATAAAGCGCTGTCCACACGGGCGCTATGTCAGTGTAATTTATGTCACGGGGGGTGGGGGAGCGTTATTCACGCCCCTGCATGACATAGGCTATGGCTACACTACAGCTTAAGTGTGTCGTACACAGTCAAACAGCAAACCAATGGGGGAGCTGGGAAGAGAACTCTGGTCTTGATTCCCAGCCTGGCCCCGGGATCATGTCTCCTCTTTGGAGTCTGGCTGGTTGGTCAAAACCTTTTCAGCGGGAAAGTGGTTTAGCTTTCAGCTTCTGGAGGGGACCCTCTCCCCACAAGAGGCTCAGTGATGGGGTTCCACCAGGCAGCTCGGCGTTTACAAACTGCACACGTAGAGCCCTGTGACGTTCCGTGCCCCTTACACTAGGGACCTGATTCACACTGAATGGAGAGAGCTGGTTCTGCTGAAGCATTTGTTACTAGAAAGAGGAACGCAGTGGCCTCTAATTTATTTCCCTGAGCTCAGCGTCCATGCAGGGACCCTTCTTGGACTGACCGATTTATAGCGGAGCTTGAGGAGCGAGCGGGCTCTCTGGCAGAGTGGCAAGAAGCAGCTGTGTCTGCATTTGACAGAATAACTCAAGAAAATTAAGGCTGTGTTCAAGGGTAGCTTGGTGATTTAAGGCTCATATGGAGCATAACTATAACATGGGCTTTACTGCCTCTCTGTTTGCTGTCCCCGCTGGGAAGTGAGGGGGCTAACCAGGGTTAACACTCCTGCTCCCATAGTGTGAGAGCAGGGGTTGTTTTTTTTAAATGGAAGCTTGGAATCTAGACATGACACCAAGTTCTGCTGGAAGCCCAAATCCTCAGCATTCAACAATTTTCTTATTATGTAGCCAGCAATTGTCCCAATGTCAAAAAACTTTGATTTTCCCTCTGACCCCCTCTTCTTTGTCACAAGAACCTATCCCGGCTGACTGCAATGTCACTTTACCACCTACACTTGACAGCTTTGCCCTCCCCATAGCAGTGGGCAAACAAACAGAGATGGACAGGGTATAATTAAAGAATTATTTCTTCAGTGACATCAGATTTCCTTCTCTTTTCTGCAATAATCCTGCTGATGCCAGTTCTAGCTCCTATTTAGCAGGTAGGAGGAGTGTCTTACTGTGTTCGGAGCGAAACTGGATTTGATCTGTCTAAGTTTTGAACCTTTGACAATCGCACTGGGTGCATGCAAAGTGCTGCTGGTGTGGATTTTAACAGTCCGTAGCAGAAGGGGGCCGAGCACAGTTAAATTAGTAATGTAGCGAAAAACATGGGCAGTGAATGAGACCAGAGCTTCCTCTGACAGGCTGGCTAGACTAGGCAGGGGGCATTAGACTAATTAAATAACAAAAGGGAAAGTGAGGAGAGGGAACAAGTGATCCCCCAATTAGCACAAAATCACCATGTTGGGAACAAAATGAATCAAGACAGCGAAGGACGTGAAGTAAGGAATTTTTTAGTTGCCTATACACCAATGCTAGGAGCCTGGGTAATAAACAAGAGGAAATAGAATTGCTCATTTAGGAGCATAAATTCAGTCTAGTGAGTATTGCTGAAACTTGGTGGGAAGATCCACATGGTTGGAGTGTTAAAATCAGTGGTTATAACCTAATTAGCAAGTGAGCAAAGGGGGAGGAGGCGTGGCACTATGTAAAAAATGGCATTGCCAGTTTCTGAGTCACTGTCAACTTGGAAGAAAATGATCTTGGATGCTTATGGCTCAGTGTCCAAACAGCTAAAGCACAAGATCGAGTATTAGCTGGTATCCACCATAGACCACCAAATCACACTAGGGAGCAGGATGACCGGCTCCAGGCACTTATCTAGAATGTGTAGGAAAGAAAGCTGTGGGTGCTGCTCCTGGGTGACTTCAATCTGAGTGACACATGCTGGAGGTCTCATGGTGCCAGTACTAAAAAGCCCTTGGAATTTCTCAAAACATAGGTGACTATTTCCTAATGTGAAAAATCTTGCATCAATACGGGAGAATTCTATATTAGACCACATCATCACAAGTAAAGAGGAATTGATCACAGAACTAAATTAGTGATAGCTTAGGTACTAGTGATCATGACTTGATTAAACTTGTTATGTGCAGACCAGTAATCTACCTACTTGGTGCTTTAAACAAGTCAATTTCACAAAGCTGACTAGACTTTATGAGCCAGATTAATTGGAAGAAGGAATTTAACAGGCAAATTAAAAAGATAATTGGGAACCGTTTAAGAACATTTAACTTGATGCTGCAATAAGCCACAATCATACAACTGAGGAAGAAGGCCACACTGGTTAAAAAACAACCTGGCTCAAAGAGGAAATGCAAGCAGCCATAAAATAGCTACCTCTATCTAGAGCTATCTAGAACAAATGGAAGAAAGGGGAAGTTGACAGTAATGAACAGAAATCCCAAACTAGAATTGTAAAAAATTGATATGGGAAGCAAAGTGATGAAAGGAGAAATCTGTGTCCAGCCAAGTTAGGGACAATAAGAAGGAGTTTTTAAAAGTATATTAGCAACAAAAGGATCTCTAGCAATGATATTGGTCCATTACTGTGACAGAAATGTCAGAATTGTCAGTAATAACGCAAAGAAGGCAGAAGTGTTCAATAAATATTCTGTATTTGGGAAACAGCCAGATGTATTCAGATCATATGGTGATAAAATACTTTCCCACTCCAAAAATTAATTAAGGAGCATGTTAAACAGCAGCTACCCCAGCCAGACATTTTAAATCAGCAGGTCTGGCTAACTCGCATCAAAGTTTAACTGTCCAAAGAGCTCTTTGGCCAGCTCTTTTAACTTGATTGTTTCTAAGTC
Organism: Chelonoidis abingdonii; assembly: GCF_003597395.2. NCBI lineage: Eukaryota > Metazoa > Chordata > Testudines > Testudinidae > Chelonoidis > Chelonoidis abingdonii. The sequence goes on from NC_133777.1 coordinate 1,779,234, forward strand.
TTGGAACACTGGGGAAGAAAGCTAACGTTGTACCATTATTTTAAAGGGTAAATGGGATGACCTATCAGCCTGACATCAATCCCAGGATAAATAATGGAATGGCTGATACAGGACTCAAATAATAAAGACTTAAAGGAGGGTAATATAATTTATGACAATCATCCTCAGTTTATGCAAAATAGATCCTGTCAAAGTAACGATGGTTTTTTGCGTGACATTTTGATTAAGAAACTTGAACGATACAAATTCAACACGGTGCACATTAAATAGATTAAAAACTGACTAAAACATAATTGTAAATGCAGAATCATTACTGAGCAGATGTTTCTAGGGGGGATTGGTTCTTGGCCCTACACTATTTACAATGACCTGGAAGAAAATGAAATAATCACTCATAAATTTTGCAGATGACAACAGCTTGGGAGAGTGTTAAATAATGTATAGGACAGGTCCCAGATCTCTCTCTATCTGGATCACTTGGTAATCTGGGTGCAAGCAAACAAGGTGAGTTTTAATCTGGTCTAATGTAAAGTCATACATTTGGGAACATAGAATGCAGGCCATACTTCCAGGATGGGGGACTCAATCCTGGAAATAAGTGACTCTGACAAAGACTGGTAATCATGGTGGACAAACATGAGGTCCCAGTGTGATGTTGTGGTGCACAGAGCTAACGTGATCTTTGGAATCTTGAGTAGGAATACAGAGGTCATGTTACTTCTGGATTTGGCTTTGGTGTGACCATTACTGGAATGCTGCATCCAGTGCTGCTGTCCACAATTTCAAGAAGGATGTTGACAAATTGGAGAGATTTCAGAGAAGAGATGATGAAAGGATTGGAAGACACATCCCTTACTGCGATAGACTCAAGGAGCTCAATCTATTTAGCTTAACAAAAGGTAGGTTATGAGACAATTTGATCAAAGCCTGTAAGTCCTACAAGGGGAACAGAATATTAATACTAGAGGGCTCTTCAATCCAGCAGACAAAGATATAACAAGATCCAGTGGCTGGAAGCTGAAGCCTGAGAAATTCAGACTAGAAATAAGTCGTACATTTTTAACAGGGAGTAAGTAACCACTGGAACAACTTATCAAGGGCTGTGGTGGTTTCTCCATCACCAGGCATTTTAAAATCAAGATGAGATGTTTTTCCTAACAAATCTGCTGTAGTTCAAACAAATTAATTTAAGGCAGCCCTATGGCCTGTGTTCTACAGATTAGATGATCACAATGACCCCTTCTGGCCCCATAATCTATTTTAGTGTACGCTGAAAATCGTGACAAAAACAGATCTGTTTCTGAGGCTGTAAAAATACTGTATTATTTGGTATTATTTGCATTTAGCCCTTGATTGTGGCATGTACAAGCAAATCGTATCCACACAAAGACATGGACAGGATTAGAGCTGCACATAAAAATGAACTCCCTTTTTGATTTTTTCCCCCAAGTGCATTGCTTGGAATCTTAATGCTCTCTCAACTTTCTCAAAGATGAAATGTGTGTCTCTGGATAACAAAGACACAGAGAGATTGAACCTAGCTTGCGCAACCAGCATCAGCTGCCTAGTGGAAGCTAGTTTTTAGAATCAGACAGACGATTTTAGGGATGTACGTTATGAAATAGCTTGAAAACCCTGGTTACAAATGGACCTTCCTGACCTGCCGGTCATTAACGAAGAGCAAATGCCAGAGCTGAGCCTCTTTGCTATAGGTATTGATTGTATTCTTAAACAGCAATCAGGGACCCCAGCCCATGCTTAAGGGATCATTGCTTTTCTCAGGTAGTTACAGTCCCTCAGCCTGCAGTCATATGACACAGAAGCAGCCCTGGACATGCCATAATCCCCTGCAAATGTGTGGTGTGGATCAGAAGTGTGATACCATTCACCACTCTGCTCCATCAGATACAGGGTGTGGAAGACTGTCATTAACTTAATTGCCGAGTGCAATAAAGTGAATCCCTCTATGCCTTCTTTTTACGGTCTGATCTCATTCGAGTGCTACACATGCTGAATTACATTATGAGGGCAGCAAAAGTAAATCGTTTTTCAAAGAAGCAGTACAATGTGGACTATCAAGGATAAATATATGTAAATTGCCATGGAAATCACACTGTTGGAGCTTTAGCAAGACTAAACAGTTGCCAAAAGGCATTTAGAATTCCAGAGCTTATTGCACAAGCATTAAAAAAGGTCAGTGTTTCTTGAAATAAGGATCTTTACAAATAAACACATTTGCTCAAGACTTGGTGAGTCACGCGGGAAAGAAGCTCAGAGCACTTTCAATGTAATGGTTTTGACAGGCCATGATCAGGGTGATCTTCTCATGTTTACAGTTCATTAATAGTTTTTCCAGCAGTACAGTCAATCTTTAAACCAGGTTTAGTCAGGGAGGAGACTTGGCAGCTTGTTTTCCCTGAAAAAATGCTATTACATTTCTTTTTTTCTTTATGCCGTGCATTTGATGATAAGTATTTGAACTTCAGATATTAGACTGTCACTCAAACACCTGCCATTTTTTTTCCTTCTGTCACATCTCCTTAACAGTATAAATATTTGACATTTACAGTTTGTGCACTTAAAGAAAGTGTATCTATCGAAGCCTATTTATTGCAGGAGATTCGGTGTGTCATGTGTTGGGCCTGTGTTGATACGCTGGTTGGAAACGATTGTGAACTGCAGCTTCAGGTTCAAAATTTGTATTTAACTTACAAGCCAGAAAGACTGAAGGCGTCTTTCTTCAGTGATGTACATTTCATTCCCCAGATTAGAAACCCAGCCTGTCCAGGGCCCTTATCTATCTTAGTGCTCATCTGAACTCCCCACATCTAATGTATATATCCTTACAGCTCCCCCAGGAGGCAGGGCAGTGCTATTATCCCCAGTTTACATATGGGGAACTGGGGCCCACAGAGACTAATGCCAAGATTTCCAAAAGTGACTAGTGGTTTGGGATTTGAGGCCCCCTAAAGCTAGACAGTTCTGAGCATCTACCCTCTAAAAATCAGCCCCTTTAAAAAGCATCTCCAGTTGGGCAACCAAAATCACTAGCCACTTCTGAAAAAATTGGCCTAAATGACTTGCCCAAGGTCACACGGGAAGTCTGTGGCACAGCAGAGAACTGACTCCATGTCTCCCAAATCCCGTGCTAACACCTTGACTACTGGATCATCCTTATAATGGGCAAAGCAGAGCCCACTATATTATTTGAAACATCCAGTATATTTCACCCCCCTAAAAGGACCCTGGTTTTGTGGTCTGTATATTGACATTTATTTCACTGGTGTATCCTTTGGTTTGGCATTTTTGAGGGAACCCCCTTCTCATGCCCCAAAATATGTTTACTGACTCAAGAACGTCTCCAGAATTTGTAAAATGGCCTTAAGATGGAGAGATGTTCTACTGAATCAATCCACAAATGACATATGGGGGAAAAATCATATTTCATTTTAGCAAGTAGAAAAATAAATATTAGTATGGCAAGTCTGAATGAATTTCCATAGACGGAAACATACAGGTCATCCCTTACCAACTGCTGTCCATCATGGGCAATCCCAAGCTAATTTTAGTCTAGAAAATAGGTTTAAGAACAATCCCTGATGGGAAAAATCCTATATAATTGAAAATAAAATTAGAACCTCTCTATAGGGTTTCTTTGGGGACCATCTTATAGGATTAAATGGAGAATTATAGCGGTTCTAAAGGATGCTTTTCAAAACCCCCAAAACCTACAGAAAGATTCTCATTATCTGTTAAATTCTTCAGGTTTTTAGAGTAACTTCTATAGAACATTATTGGTTTCACCCCATGACATGCTATAGGATTTTTCCGTAAGTAAACTTTCCCCCACAGCTAGGCTCTGTGCTTCGTGCCTGGGGGGAGCGGGGGCAGCAGGAATGTTAGCTGTGGGGATCCTGTATGTTCTGAACAGTACATTGGCGCTCTATGGCTCTGTGAGGCAGTCGTGCATTATCACAATTGACGTTAGAGATGTACTGAGTACGGTAGTAACCTTCTGTTACCCACAGATCTGGAGGATGGGAGTCCATCTCATTTAACCTTCTATCTCAGCTGTCTGCGCTCTGGCCCAGACTCAAGGATAACCAGTCTGAAATGGACTTGGTGTGAATCAGTGGTGTTTTCAATGCCAAACCACCCCCTAGCCAGCTAGGGTCCTTCTGAGGGCTCACTGTCCCCTCGGGCCAGTTCTCAGGATTTTCTTAGCTATAAATTAGCCTGGCTCCCTCCAAGGTTTCTCAAATCTGACTCAAAGCAGAAAGCATTTCGCTAGAATAATTCTGTGGCTTTGAAACAATTCAAACTCCCACTCGGTTTTTCTTTTTGGAAGGCAGTTACTGAATATAGATATGAAGAGGGGGGAGGGACAGAGCGAGATACTTTGATGGATGGCAGAATGGATGGATAAATTCAGATTATGCACCAATTCTTGCTCATTAATTCTTATCCTAGAGTAACTATATTTGAGTCCCAATCTTGCTTCTGTTGAAGCCAGTGGAAATTTTGCCATCAACTTCAATGGCAGTAGGTCTGGGCCTGGACTAGTTACTATTCAGTTCTTCTCTTGAGACTTGTCGGGGATGGGAATCATATATCCGGAGCCTGACAGCAAAATGGTTTTCAAAGGCATGATACCTCCCCTGGCAGTAGGGAAGCCCCAGGAGAGCTACCTATTGCTACATCCATCCAATAGATGTAACCAGTGCTGATCCAAGCCCAGCCGTGCCCAGAGCTATATCCTCAGGTGAACCCCCACCCACAGTGCTCTCCATAGGCTTGCCGCTCAATATGGTTGCCCCCAGCGTGGGTGTTGCCCCAGCTCCACAACACACAGCTGTGTTAGCGTGACCCTAATTTGCCCCTAAATGCTTAGTAGCAGAACGTCTTTCCCAGGTAACAGTTATTGGAAGTGACACCACTTCTAACGAGTCTGTCACAGTTATAATTCAGTATCTAGACATGGTGGTTATGCTCATGAAATGTTCCTGCCTAACTTTTATAGAACACCAAAAACAAGATTAAAAGAACACTGTTACAGTTGCAAAATCAAGTACTCAAAAGTTAGGAGACACCAGATTTAAGGTTGTCTGAGCAACCTTAATCCCACTTCCGGATGTGTGTGCATTACAATACAGTCTCTAATTACGCAATCATATACTTTGTTTCCCCAGAATTTTTTGAAAATCTCTCCCTATATCCCTGTGGTGAAACCTGCCCTAAGTAACAGCCTAAGAAGAGACCCGCTAAAAGTTGTTGCCAACTTGAATCTGGTCTTTAATAAAAGGTTGGATCAACTGTACAGAAAATCTTAGGAATACGTTAGTTCTTGCATAAGATAGGGGACTGCTTTAGACACAACAGGGTGATCAGCAACTTAGCGATACCTGAGAGACACAGATAGACTCATGTGCTTAGTCACTACAGAGCTGCCCAGACACCAGGGTGATGGACATTACTGCAAAAGTATTCTATTCTCATTTGAAGGACATGCTAGGCAAGAACATTCAGGCAGAGAAAGATGAATTATTCATAGCACTGTAAAGGGATGTTACAGCAGGGCCTTACTCACACAATAGAGCCTGCAGGACAGAGACCTCACAGAGCCCTGCCTATACAGGATGGTGCCTTGGGCATGGTGAGGGGCATCGGAGGGAATGCCTCTGAACTAACTGCCTGATATTATTGTAGCCTTTTTCCTTCTACTCCCTCCTCCTTCCCCCTGACATTTTCATTTGTTATCTTCACTGGTTAGTCCATATTTAAAGCATACGCCAGGGCTGAGACTTAGCTACATGTTCAGTAGAGTGCCAAGCAAACGTTGAGGTTCTGTAACACTAGTGAATACACACTTCTTCTTTCTTGGAACACAACTCAATTGCAACTCTGCCAACTATCAGTGTGTCCTTGCATAATTGTATCCCTATCATTTTGGGATAGACCAGTCTGATTTTACCTCTTTTCACCTACACCTCTACCCCAATATAACGCTGTCCTCGGGAGCCAAAAAATCTTACCGCGTTATAGGTGAAACTGCATTATATCAAACTTGCTTTGATCCACCGGAGTGCACAGCCCTTCCCCCGCGCCAGGAGCACTGCTTTACCACGTTATATCTGAATTTGTGTTATATTGGGTTGTGTTATATCGGGGTACAGGTGTATTAGTCCAATTCTGGTTTTACTGGGTATTTTAGTCCTTGTAAGAGCAGTAATTCACACATACATTGAAAATGTACAACAGTGGCATTCTGTGTCAAGAATGTCTCTCTTATCCTCCCACCCCGCAAGGGATTGTTAGAATCAAAAAGTATTCATTAGGTCATTTCTCCATGTGTACTTGCTTCCCCTAAACATTGCCTTTCCAGCATAAGAACCCCAGAGAATCCGCTCTCCTCTCTGGAAAGCCAAGATGAGGAGAAAAGGAGGACAAGTGATCTGAAGGCCAGGGACAGTGCAGATTTCAATAAACTGAAAAACCACCCAAACAAAGAACAAGAATGACTATGTGGGAAGGACAAAGGAAATAACACTTTGTTACCTCTCAGCAGAAAGGAGAATGACAGCTCCCAGGGGAATTGCTGCCACAGCAAGGCTTGTCACTTAGCTAAACAACCTGGGGACTAGCACCTGGAAGAGAATGTTCTGCAATGGATTCACCATGCCCACGTGCCTTCTGACTGGGGAGTGTCTTACACCCACCTGGCACAGGAGTACAAGGCAGGACAATAAAGAAGTTTCACACGAATCCTAGTTAACTGACTGGGGGCCTGATCAATACTGGGAAGATTGTAGCAATTGCCAGTCATGTCCCAGCAAGAGATGCTTGTAAAGAAATAGGGACAAATGGCTGATCAATGCAGTAACATCCACCAGTAGCCATAGCAGACCAAATAAATACCATAGTGACCTTTCTAAGACAGGAATGGGGCCAGCCAGACCGTAGCAATGCCTTTATCCCAGGAATAGATGATGAATTATACACGGGGGATTAGAAGCAGCACCGTCAGGGCAATAGTTTTTAAGAGGTGATATTGACAAATATGTCAATAATGGTAGCTATTTATTAGTAACCACTTTGGATATTCAGGGTTGGTTTTTTCCCATTGCAATTCAAGTCACAAATACATAGTAAAAATACACTTGCCTGGCAATCACCAATTCACTAGAGAAACGTAAACTATGAATGTTTGAGAGCCACAGACACATCACCCTCAAATGCAACCAATTGTTATCCTATTATACTTTATAGTATAATATACTTACTTATATTTTTGCCAACAGCAAAAGTCACAAGGTATGCCTGCCTGATGACATTATCCCTAATGTGTGGCATTCCCACGGACTTTGAAAACTGCAGCAAAATTGAATTTATATATTCCTCCATTTTGCTCTTCTCCTCTGCTCACAGCTGTGGAACAACATGACATTTTCTGCTCTCATCCTAGTCTTTTGCACTAAATAAGAACAACTTGGCAACGTTTTTTTCCCCCCATGAGAAAACAGGGACATTAGATTAAGTAATATGGCTGCTGTAGACTGAGGAGCACCTCAAAGAATGGAGATACTTCCTCTAATTTGATGACTTTTGGGTGTATTTCTTAGGTGCTCAACTGACAGATAACTATGGAGAGGTGATCTTTGCACTGAAGGTACCTAATTACACGCTCTGAACGCAACGTTCACCCAATCTGCTGAGCCCTTTTAAAAAAAACAACCCTGGCCTAGCAGACTAATGCCACTGCTATAAGATGAGGATTCTCTGACTCTGTGCTGGGCTTCTTCTATCTGACATACCATACTGAGTGTCTTTTATCCCTAGTTTCCTCTAACTTGTTCCACTTTTCTCTTTACTATGGTTCTTTTTCTTCGAGTATAAAACAAGTGTAAAATATTCTTGTCCAGTAAGATGGATATGGCCTTACATTGTACTTACCTATATAGGGTTTGCTTATTTCATTGTAACTGCTATAGTTTTGTTTTCCTCTATACAATAAAAACATTTACTTAATAAAACTGAGTAGCAATGGCTGATGCAAGGATTGTTGGAGATGGCCATCCCTTGCAGACCAAAATAGTAGCATTCTTAATTTTGTATTTGATGCCTAAATACCAAGGTGGAGGGGAGATCAGAAATATATAGAACCTAAGAACATTGTCATAAAATATTACCTGTCCAGGAATCATAATCTATTTGCCTGTCCTTTACTATTATGAATACAAAAAATGTTTATATTTTCAAGCCTATTAAATGCAGTTACTCAGCCTGGGTGATGGGCGTGAATTTTGCAAGTCAGAGACAGAGAAACAAAATAAAGGTATCATGCTACCTGCTGCAAAATGGAACAATATGCCATACTCATGAGCTCATTCTATCATTCCTTATTTGGAAGTGCTAACCATGGAATAGCTACATGCTAGGTGCCTCTGAGGATGGGAAGTGGTTGAGGTGCAGATACGAAGTAGCCAACACACAAACTACTAGAAAAGTTCAAATAGAACTGACAGCTGCAGTTCACCTGTCTGAAGCTTTAAAATTCTGCTACTGTTCCTTGTTCCTGAGACTGAAATTAAAATAGAACAATGGCAAATTAGTCTCACTTATGAGGCCGTCTGCAGTGAAACATGGTGAGAAAGTGAAATCCACTCACAGGGCAGTGATTGAAACAAGAGCAGAAAATGGTTTAACTTCACTCTGTCCTTGCTAGAGATTGAATGACTCCGTCAATCTCAGAAGCAGCGCTGTAAGTTACTCACAGGACAAGATACATAACCTGGAATAACAGCTGCAGTTATTTATTTTGACCGTGCTTGGCTGTGGCATCTGCGAGTCTCACAGTAAATGATAAATATGCAAAACATCAAGCTGACCTTACAGATGACTAGATTAAAATAGGGCTTAAGGCACATACTATACCTCAAGGGTAGTTTGTTAAAGTATTCAGTAAAAACATGAGCTCTACACCATGCCCTAAAGTGCATCAGAATTGGCCTCTGGTGGAGAACTTGGGAAAGTCAGCTCCACAGGCAGAGCTGCTCCAGTGAGAGGTGCCTTGCCTGTGATCCTGCAGAGGACAACCCCAGCAATCAAAAACACGAGTGACTGGGCAGGATGCAGAGCAGAATGGAACACAGGAGGAAAGTGATTTGCAAAAGTTACCAGATCCTAGAGCATTCAGGGCTTCACAGGGGACAACCAAGAGCTCAAACTGGACCAGAAGAGGCGGAGACACTGAAGGGAAATGAACCTGGCAGAAGACTATATAAGCCAATAAATAAGGCACCAGCACCATTAATATTGTGCTGTTATTTGACAAGACAGGTGTAGATCTAACACCTCACAACATGAACACTGGTTTTCTTGCCTTTTGTGGTTTGGGGTTCTAGATCCCTGGGGTTCGTATTGCACCATAGCATGGTATCCGGGCACGGGTGCAGAGCTGATTCTGGGCTCTCTAAGAAGGGCTAAAAACAAATAATTGTTGGCAAGAGTGGTTTCCATGGAGATGGGCCAATGGGTTTGGACAGAGAGGCCCCTGTTATATAACTGCACGTATGTGCATAATGTGCGTGCACAATGACTGTACTTTGGTTTATAGTCTCAGCAACTGCACACGCGCATTTGTCTTTTTGCACCATTATGGAAATCTCTGTCTTAGTGTCAATATGGATTTCTGTTTCTGCTTTGGGGGGATAAGGCCTGATTTTTATGGGCTGCATTTTGCAGAAATCAATCCTTTCCTTTTTATTTTTTTGTCATCACAGAATACATGGTAATTCGAGGACAAAAATGGATTTTGTCCTGAAATCTTTTTGATGTATGCTGGGTGGCCCAAGGTTAATTTCACTTCAGATAATTATCCCTTTATATTCATTTCATACATTTGTCAAGTAAGGTCATAATCCAGTCAATTGTAGCCAATGTTCAATATTTTCCCCTCAGAAATTCCATTTGACCTAAAATAGATGTGCATGTCAAGTGATGTTTATGTTTCCTTTGGGTAATGGCAACAAGAGGTTAACGCTTTCAAGCAGGCTGCTTTGTATTTTCCTAGGATATAAATATTCATCAGGACATGGAATGTGCTTTAAAATAAAGCACAGCCCTACTTGCAGATTATATTTCTAAAATATTAAATTTAAAATGTTTGAGCTGATCTACCTAAACATGTAGCTTAGAAGATAAGACTGTAAAGACTTATATGTGAATCATCAGGGCTAGTCCCACCAATCAATAATGTTAACACTTGTTTGTTATATAATCAATTTTAAATGATATAATGAGGAATGCAATAGTGTTCCTTAGCACAAACTCTGAAATGTCTTCTATTTATTGAGCTGTTGTGGAGCTCTGTCAATATACATGACCAAAGAAAGAAGACACCAGTAATCAAACAGACACTGTCACTCTTTATCACAGCAGGGGTCTCCTTAATCAAAGGAATCTCTCTAGATGCCTGCTGATACCTTACTTTCTCCCTGAAGTCTGGGTTCACGTTGAGCCAGGGTTCATTATAGTCTGGGCTTTAGGATTTCACAAAAGGAATGGCAACATAGATGGATTCAATTTGTACATTTAACCCCAGAGAAAAGAAAAGAAAAGATACAAATAACTTTAGGAAGAAGTGTGAAGCCATAAACCACAATGAGTTCTCTGGAGATCACTTTTGAAAAAACATCTTCAACAATTTCCTAAATATCAATGACTAAATTAAATTCAAGAAATCATTTCAAAGATTGTAAAAGGTTATATTACAGTTCTAGCCTTTCTCCAAGGACACAGAGGGAGCCAGTTACGGAGCTGGGGACAGGATTTTAAACTCCTGGCTGCCAGACCTGTGCTTTAACCACTAGATAACACTCCCTTTCCTTGTGCACTTGTACTATGTACCAGATACATTAGATGGCTCTGAAAGTGCCTTTCAGTAATTGTATATCTGAAGACAGAGGGAGATGAGGAGAAGAGGCTGAGTTTCCATTCCATTTCCCTCATCACTTTCCCATGCGCCAAGGATGGGGTTGTCAAAGCAGCCTAAGGGAGTTGGATTTGGGTGCTTTACCTTCTTCGGCATCTACGCACTATTTGTGCTGATAAGAATTAATAATAACAAAGGCCATGGCAGAGCCGCTCTATGAATCAGCGAGGGAGAGAACATAAGAACGGACACACTGGGTCAGACCAAAGGTCCATCTAGCCTAGTATCCTGTTTACCACCAGTGGCCAATGCCAGGTGCCCCAGAGGGAATGAACAGAACAGGGAATCATCAAGGGATTCATCCCATCACCAGGGTCGGTGCAAGGATGTTTCGCACCCTAGGTGAAACTTCCACCTTGCGCCCTCCCTCCCTGCGCCCCCGCCCTGAGGCGCCCCCCCCGCCCTAGGCACCCCTCCGCAGGAGCTCCCCCACTCACTCAGGCACCCCCCCAACCCAGCTCATCCCTGCTCCGCGCACAAGCACGAGCACCCCAAGCACGCCTTTACTTCTCCCGCCTCCCAGGCTTGTGGCGCCTAAGCTGATTGGCGCCGCAAGCCTGGAGGCAGGCGATGAGTGAAGAGCTCCTCCCTGTACACGCTATTCTGATTCACTTCTCCCCGCCTCCCAGGCTTGCAGCACCAATCAGCTTAGGTGCCGCAAGCCTGAGAGGGGGAGAAGTGAAGCAGCCATGGCGTGCTTGTGGAGGAGGCAGGGCAGGGTAAGATGGCGGGGAGTTCCCCTGTGTGCCGCCCTCCTTACTTGCTGCAGTCGCCCCTCCCTGCACTCCCCTGCCCAGCTCCCTCCGTCTAAATGCGGCGGTGACTGGGGTCGCTGAAGATCCAGCCGCCACCGAAAAAAATGGGCGCCTCCCAATACACAATGCCCTAGGCGATCCGCCTAGGTCACCTAAGTGGTGCACCAGCCCTGCCTGTCACCAGGAGCTGGCACCAGGTTTTTGGCGCCCTAGGCAGGGTCCTTTCCGCGCTTCGACCCGTCTTTGGGGCACTTCAGCGGCGGGTCCCGGAGCGAGTTGAAGGACCGCCGCAGAATTGCCGCCGAAGACCCGGAGCGCGGAAGGATCCCCCACTGCCGAATTGCTGCCGAGAGCAGCAAAATGCCACCCCCCCCCCAAATCCTGGCACCCTAGGCAACCGCCTAGGTCGCCTAAATGGAAGTGCCGGCGCTGCCTGTCACCCATTCCCAGCTCCTGGCAAATAGAGGCTAGGGACACCATCCCTGCCCATCCTGGCTAATAGCCATTGATGGATCCGTCCTCCATGAACTTATCTAGTTATTTTTTGAACCCTGTTATAGTCTTGGCCTTCACAGCATCTTCTGGCAAGGAGTTCCACAGGTTGACTGTGCGTGGTGTGAAAAAATACTTCCTTTTCTTTGTTTTAAATCTGCTGTCTATTAATTTCATTTGGTGTCCCCAAGTTCTTCTGTTGTGAGAAGGAGTAAAAAACACTTATTTACTTTTTCCACACCAGTCATGATTTTATAGACTGCTATCGTCTCCTCCCTTAGTTGTCTCTTTTCCAAGCTGAAGAGTCCCAGTCTTATTAATCTCTCCTAATATGGAAGCTGTTCCATATCCTTAATTATTTTTGTTGATCTTTTCTCAACCTTTTCCAAAATATCTTTTTTGAGATGGGGTGACCACATCTGCACGCAGTATTCAAGGTGTGGGCCTACCACGGATTTATATAGAGGCAACATGATATTTTCTGTCTTATTATGAGAGGGTCATTTACAAGGTGAACCATGCACTTTGACACCCTTCTCTATATGAGAGCCCTCATGTGGTTGCCGCAGAGGGGTGCTAACTATTTACACATTTAAAAAAACCCTTTTTGTTAACTTGATAAATGAGGTTAATGTCAATTTATTGGAGCGTACATTAGGTGCATTACAAAAATCCATGTGAGCAGTAATTAGTATGATATAGGAGACACTTAGGAGAGTTCAACATCCTGGCCATTTCATCAGAGCTCCTGTCAAGATACCCAGAACAATCACAGCACACTGTGGACACATTGGGACACAGATGCCATTTGGGGGTTATAGTACTTTTTTAAGTCTTGGCTTTCAAAAGTGGTGATTTTGGGTGTCCAACATGGGACTCCTGAAAGGGACCTGATTTTTGGAAAGTGCTGAGCTCCCGCCCTTTGCACACCAGGCCCCTTTAAAGTATCTCAAATTGGGCATCCAAAAAGCACTAGTCACTTTTGAAAATGTACATCTAGGTATTTTTGAAGTAAAATCACAATATGTTCTGCACTGATCGGTAGCTGTTTTAAATGCATTAAGTAGGTGCTGCACAGCAAGCCTAGGACCAGAGCTGGTTTGCATGAGCAAAAATAGGAATTTAAAACAAACAGCCTCACAACACTACAACTGTGAAAATGCCCCAACACTGGCAATGCAAAACTAACAGCCTCTATTATCCACTCCTACCTGAGTAAAAGGAGGCTTCTATCATACATTACTAGAATAGTAAAATCACAGGGTTAGAAGGGACCGCCAGGGTCATCTAGTCTAACCCCCTGCCAAGATGCGAGATTTGTTGGGTCTAAACCACCCAAGACAGATGCTATCCAGCCTCCTTTGGAAAACCTCCAGTGAAGAAGCTTCCACGACTTCCAGAAGCGTCTGTTCCATTGTCCCAGCTATTCTTACAGTTAGGGAGTTTTTCCTGAGATTTAACCTAAATCTGCTGTGCTGCAGTTTGAGCCCATCGCCTCTTGTCCTGCCCTCTGTGGCAAGAGAGAACAACTTTTCTCTGTCTTTTTTGGAGCAGCCTTTCACGTATCTGAAGACCACTCTCATATTCCCCCTTAATCTCCTCTTTTCCAAACTAAACATACCCAGTTCCTTCAGCCATTGCTCATATGGCTGCATTCCATCCCTTTGATCATCTTTGTCGCTCGCCTTTGGATCCTTTCTAGTTTCTCTACTTTCTTTCTATACATTGGTGACCGAAACTGGACCCAGTACTCCAGCTGAGGCCTGACATGCGTTGAGTAGAGTGGTACTATCACATCCCATGACTTGCATGTTATACCTCTGTTAATGCAATCTACAAGTGCATTTGCTTTTTTTGCAACAGCATCACATTGCTGACTCACGTTGAGGCTGTGATCCACCACAACTCCTAGATCCTTCTCAGCCGTGCTGCTGCCAAGCCAGTTATCCCTCATTCTGTACTTGTGCATTTGGGTTTTCTTCCCTAAGTGCAGCACCTTACATTTGTCTTTGCTGAATTTTGTTGTCCACAACCCAGTTCTCCAATGTATCAAGATCCCTCTGAATTTTAGCTCTAGCACCCAAAGTTTTGGCAACCCCACCCCCAGCTTTGTGTTATCTGAAAACTTGATCAGTCTGCTCTCTATATCTACATCCAGGTCATTAATAAATATGTTCAACAACACTGGCCCCAGAACAGATCCCCTTGGAACCCTGCTTGAGACCTGTCTCCAATCCGACATCATTCCATTAATAGCTACTCTTTGTTTGCAGTTGTTGCAATTATATCTCCACATATTTTATGAAATAATTAATAATATTACAGGATCTTGGAGCTGCCTTTAACAAGATCGGGGTCTATTAAACTAGGCACTGCACATATACATAGCAAGAGACAGTCCCTCTCCTGAGAAGCTTGCAATCTAAACAGAGGAGAAAGGGAAACAGGCACAGAGAGAGAAAGCAATTTTCCCAAGGTCACAGGTAGAGCTGGAATAGAAGCCAGGTCTCCCAACTCCAGGCCCAGTGTTCTGTGCACTAGATATGTCCTGCATGCACCCAGCATATATAGAAATGTGGGGGTAACATTCAAGCTGGATACTTGTGTCTTGGTAAGCAGCCGTTGTTTTACACTCAAGGCAGGAGAGAAGGGTTGAGGTCCATCCAGGAAGTGACTCCATTTCAATCAGTGGAGTTCCAATAGCCACGAGTTTTTTAGTTCAAGTTGTTTGATGGACTTCTGAGTTAAATCATCCCCAGGTGGGAACTGGAGCATCACTTACTCAAGACAGCTTTAGAACAAAAACTCACCTATGTAATTTGCAAGCATTTGATCCACATACTGAAGTGATTGGCTCCCCTGTGCCAGTACAAAATGCACCGTGTCCACAGAGAGCGTGGGGTGATCCCACCTACGTCTGAGCTCAATAGGTTACTCTCTGCCAGTTGTCTGTATATTCCCTAGACCGACAATAACATTTTGCACTTCTAGACCACATTCCATTCACAGATTCAGAAGCATTTGACAAATATGGATTAACCCACATTGCCCTGCTGAGAGGTAGGTGTCATTATCCCATTTTACAAATGGTGAAACTCAGACACAGAAGTGCAAAGATTTGCACAAGGTTACACGACTGCAGAGTCAGGGGTTGTAACTCCTATTGCCATGTTCTCACCATTCAACCACACTCATCTGAATCTCTGTATTCTGACCACCAGGAAGTTAGCATATTATCCCCCATCTATTCACAGCAGTAAAGCCTAGAGGATCCCTTTCTCCTGTAATAATCCTCAGGGTCTTCTCCCTTTAAAACCAATGCTACATCCCACAGCAATCAGCCTGAACTCGGGATTTTTCAGCCTTCACTAGCCATCCCGAATTGCGTACAACAATAATGGAAGCAGTGACCGTACATGGTCAAATTCCACATAAGCCTCATTCACATGCAGACTTCCACTGCTATTAAAGAGTCACAGCTCAAGAGATGCCAGACGATACACCGCTCCTGTGCAGTTATACAATGCCCGACTCGGAGCTGGTTCACAGCACACATTTCACTTTCACCCATCCCAGTGATTGCTCTTTCACTCCTTCCACGCTGCTCGCAGGCAGTGTGGAAGCTGTCACTGTGTACAGCCCCGAGTACAGGTACTCGAGCCATGTAAACACACTGCCGTTCTAACAGAGAACACTGCAGGCCTTCTATCAAAAAGAAAGAAACCCCTTCTCCAAGACACTTTCTCAAAGATTAGTTCTCAGGAGCTGGTTAAAGCCATCTGTGTCTCTGGGTAAATACTGGCTACATGGATGTTCAGGGCAACACAGTATTTGAGAACAGGCATGTCTGAAAGATAGTTTGTGACATGGCTCCCTTCAGAAACACGGTCTGTGCCTCTCGCTCTTTAACCACAATCAGAACTTCCAGGAATTCCACGTACCCGCTTCCACTGATACTTTTACTCATGTGTTGGAGGCCACGAGCTCGAGTCTTTAGTCCAGCCGTGCTACACCTGGTGCAGAACCCAGGGGGTGGGACTAGAACAAAGGTGGCTCTAAACCACTTATCATGGGGGGACGCTCACCACTCGATAGTGCCTTCTATGGGCTGGGTGTGGTATTGTGATTTTTCTTCTTTGCTCCTGATGCCCCGTCAGCTGCTGACCTGGCCAGGCAGGTCTTCAGTGGCGCAGCCCTCTGGCCAAATCACACAGCGTCAATATGCAATAATGAACGTCTCCTGGGGTAACAAAGGTCCAGCTAGGACTATCACTGTACCCTTGTTAGTGTCTTCAGCCCTGTCTCTGGGCTCAGGTCTCAGCCCCTCCTGGGCTAACTTTAAATCCTTCTATGTCCCCAGGGGTTTCTCCCTGGAAACCTTCTGTCTTCCCTGGCTCTCACTGCCCCAGGTCTCCAGCCAGGTCATCTGTCAAGTTTAGTCCCCTTCTGAGAGGTAACTAAGAGTTCACTAGACAGTCTGGCTACCCTTCCCCTGGGGGAGGGATAGTTCAGTGGTTTGAGCATTGGCCAGCTAAACTGAGGGTTGGGAGTTCCATCCTTAAGGGGGCCATTTAGGGATCTAGGGTGGAAAAAAAATTGATTTAGTTGGGGAATTGGTCCTGCTTTGGGCAGGGAGTTGGACTCAATGACCTCCTGAGGTCCCTTCCAACCCTAATATTCTATGATCAGCCCCATCCCTAAGCCCTTTAAATTCCAGCCCTTTGTTTGGGCTTCTAAATAAGCTAAAGTCACTGGATAAACCCTATTCAGGAACAATAGAGTGGGCCACGGTGACACTACATCAAAGATGCCAGTGTTCGAGTTACTGACAACCCAGAAGAACAGGAACTGGAATGTTTATAGATTCCTGTTCCAACTGGTAAATCACAAGATGGGGCGTTGATGGGGCTCTATTACAGACACCAAACCAGAAGAAGGAACAGGATAAGCAGCTCTTTAAACCTTTATCTCTAATATATAGAAAGAACGATTTTGTTATCATGGGGGTTTTCAGTCTGCGGGACATGTGCTATGGGTCTCATGCTGCCTTGTAGCTTCTAAACATTATAAATAACTTTCTAACACAAAAAGCATCACAACCAGCTCAGAGTAATTCTATATTAGACCTGACTCTGATGGATAAAGATGAATTGATCACAGAACTAAAACATGATGGTTGCCTAGGTACAAGTGATCACAACCTAATTTCATTTGCTATCTGCAAACAGAATACAGTTCAAAGCAGCAGTACATATACTTCGTGTTTAAGGGCCAACCTGTCTCTTTTTGCCCTTCTGCCCCTTGTCTATGTAGACTATGAGCCCTTTGGATGTTGTAAATAGACTGTTGCACAGTCTAAAAGTGTTGGTGGAGGGAGTTCAAATACGTGGCATGATGCATACACAGCCAGTAGAGTCTGAGCCAGTTTCTGTAGTGCAAAGAGACAGGAGCAGAGTCTGCCCTGCTACAAGTGCCTAGCACCGTGGAGTCTGATCTCCATTGGGGAGTCTAGCCAGTGTGGTAACAGGATATTAACAGCCAGATGGCTACCAGCCTTGCAAAAAGAGCCCACATTGGGCTTCAGGGGCAGAGCCAGGAGGCCACGGGGATAGTGAGTGGGGCTGCAAGGTTTTTTTAAAATAGTACTAGATAGTTTTATGACCATTAATGAACCTATCTAATTGTGTGAGATGAGCAAATGAACAATGGGCACCTCACTATAAGGAAAGGACAGCTGATCACCTTCACTGGTCAGGAATTATTTCTATCCATTGGGATACATTATGGAGGCTTTGGTCTTCCTTTGCAGCAACAGGAAATGGCTATTTCTGGGGGCAGAATACTGACCTGGATGGACCAGTACATGGTCCAGAAGGGCAACCTCAGCTAGTGAGTAGCCTGAGGTCTTCAGCTTCCTAGTGCAGTGGGTATGAAACACAGTTAAGTGGGGATTCTGCTACTTAACCCAGTAATGCCACAACAGGGCTAGCTACAGAAAGGTTTATAGACAATTATAGAATATCAAAGTTGGAAGGGACCTCAGGAGATCATCTAGTCCAACCCCCTGCTCAAAGCAGGACAAATCCCCAGTTTTTTGTTGTTGTTTTTTTTAACCCTAGTTCCTTAAATGACCCCCTCAAGGATTGAACTCACAACCCTGGGTTTAGCAGGACAATGCTCAAACCTCTGAGAGGTCATTTAGCCACTCTCACTTCAAGAAGGTAAGCAATAACTTTGGCTCCCTAGAAGGATGGTGGTGGTGCTCCTAAGGGTTACACCTGGACAGACCTGTATTTGGGACTGGGTATAGTGAGGAAGGTGCCTGAGAAAGATGAATAGGCAAGACAGTGCTTAAAATATGGATAATTCAAACAAACTGGGCCTGGTTGTCCTCTCATTCACACCTGGTTTACACTTCTGTAATAACTTGGAGTTACTCCCGACTGACACCAGCGTACGAAAGAGAACAAATAGCAGCACTATATTTAATGTTGTTGAGTTAAATTAAATCTGATGGAAACCAAACAGCTGTTACTTTTCAGGAACCAAAGCCCAGCTCAACTATTTCCTTTTCTCCATAAAAGTTCTACGCGTTTTCCCCTTTCTATATTAACCATGAAGTCAAAGAAGAGGAAAAACAATTTATTATAAACCACCAAAGAGGATGCACAGGAACAAAATGTATTTGTCAAGTTTGAGCAAGAAGCACAATAAGGTAGTTTAATAAGATATTCACATATTCTACAAGTGATAATTAAAATTCAAACACTGCAATTTAAAACAAAGGCCACGTTAGCATGATAGTCTGTGAATTCCTTCTTACACTTTAGATAATGAGTCAACCATTAATTTGTATTTTCCAGTGTGGGTGTCTCTACATAGGTCCTTTGCTGGTTCATTCAAGATTTATCCTCTTTTGCCTATGGGCTTTCTACAATCATGTGATATAAAATGTTCCCACGCAGCTCCTGTGCATGTATAACTGACATATTTAAAATGGATCAGAGAAACAGTACAAGCTCAACACTCACTTTGGCCATTTGAATAATCTACCATAAATACTCAGGTAGAGAAAATCTAACATGTAACTGTTTGCCATTTAATTTCTTTGCATCAAATACATTAAAAAGCCATGAGCATGACCTGTTCAAGACAAGTTCTCTTTCCCAAGAAGAACATCTGTTAATGTTAACAGCATATTCTGCATCTTTGCACTCACCATTTTCATTTCCAATTAGTGTTGATATATGGCAAAATTCAAGTATTTCCAATCCAGGAAAATGAATATATATAAATTCAAGTATAATTGAGGAGATATCTCCCTTAGAAACCAGTCAGTATATCTTGTGCATAAAAAGTATTCCATGCACTATCTTAACAGCCATGTTACTGCACAGCAGAGACGGGTGGGGTTTCAAAGTGACTAACATAACAGCTGGACAAAATATATTGAATTAGAGAAGGAAATTCAGAGCTCTTTTATTTCAGCAAAATGTCCCCTTCTATCTAGCTGAGAATGTTGATCTGCTGTTCACACTTTGCTGGAGGCAAATTTGTCTTTTCTAGCATCAGATCAGTTAACAGAGCGCAAAACAGAAACTAGTTTCTTAGGCAAATATCAAGGCAGTGCCTGTAGCATCCAGCACTGTGCGGCCAGGCACCTCCAGCGCTCCACTGCCTTTGGAAGCGGCAGTTTACTCATAAGCATTGGGTGGCTCAGTGGTTAACAGTTAAGGGTCTCTTGCAGCTCAGCTACTGGCTCAAAATCAGCCAAAGTGAGTGGTGGCCAAACTGGCCCTTACTACAGTAACGCCCCAGTCAGAACAGAGGCCCCATGGTACTGGCTGCTGCACAAACACAATGGTAGACAGAGACCTTGCCCAAAGGCCACAGTCCTGCAAATAATACTGCACGGGCAGACTGCTGGGGATTGAAACCAATGTCCCAGTGCCGCAATCCACTGCAAAGCTCTCAGTTGTAGGATTGGGGCCTCAAAAGACAAGAGGAAGGGTGGAAGACAGGAATACAACACAAGAGTGATTAGAGTAATGTCAGGCACTCTTCTCCTTAGTCATCTCAGATTTCATCCCTGACCTGGGGGAAATGAATTGTGCTATTCAGATTGGCACTTCAGCTTGATGCTGTGTGGCACCTTACTGACTGTGTTACACAAGAGACCAGGGTCTAATTTCTAAAACCAACCGACCCCTGTTCTCTCTCATGGTTTGTTCCAAAGCAGCGAGTTACTTCAGTGAGGGTAGCACAAAAAATGTAACACACACAAAAATAAGAATTTCAGACATTCTTTGTGCCTCCCTAACACTTTTCACACACCTGGCTCTTTCCCTGTCCCCATCCCCAAAAGAGTGACTGTTTACCACAGATTCATTTATGTACAATTAAGGTCTGATGCAAAGCCCATGGAAAGGAATGGAAATGCTCCCACTGACTTCAGTGAACATTGGACAAGGCTTTTAATACCATTTACACATACACACCCGGAACACAAAAAGAAGGAACATGTTTTATAAACTTGTCATCAAGAATTGAGCACTTTCAGACACCAAGGAAATAGGCATCTTAGAAATATCACAGCTTATTTAGCCAGGTTAGAGAGAGAATTTCTCATTACAAGGTGCATAGCAGGGAGACAAATGGAGCTTTGTGCTGTAAAAAGGCCATTCATGTCTTAGTACCAGCTTAACACATATATTTGGTGGTTACAGAACCAGCTGCTGCAATTTATTTAAAGTTACTTCCCAACCTGGCTCCTCTCTTCACTGGTTACTGCTCAGGTACCAGTGCTTGGATTCAGGCCAAATTTACACATTCATAATTTTCTGTTCCTAATTAACATAGCATGCAATAACTTTTGATAGAAATAACTCTGAAAAATGGATGTAGATGCAGCATGCTGAACTTTGGAGCTTGTAGCCGATTTGCGCTGGAGACATTTGCAGCCATGAAGAACATAAGAAAGAGCTCTGGCTGTTGGCAAGGAGGTTATGGAGTGATGTAGAAGTACTCTACAGAGTGAAGTTCTGACACAGACATTTGTGGACTTGGGAAACTGGATTCCAGTGAGTGATGGGGGCACTGATGGGCATGGCAGGTACTTCCTTCCAGATACAGTATCTAATGCAGACTTTTCTGATGTGTAAGGTGTAGTTCCTTTCCCAGCTAAGGTGGTCAGGAAGAAGAGGTGTGTGTGACTGGTTTCTGTTTCCTGGACAGAGGGCTCAGCATACAAAAAGTTGAGATCTGCTGGTCTACTGGATTGAATCATCCAGTTGTAGTCCAGCAAAGACTGGACATGGGGACAGTATCTATCCAGACCTCAGGCTCAGGGCTTGGAACAGGGACTAGGATCTTCCCTAGCACATTGCTACTTGACCTGCTTGTGTGTTATTTATCCATTCATATTTGAATTAGAAAAAGAGCATGGGCATCAAGGAGGACTATAGCCCTCCCCATCCCCAAACAGCTGTTTCTCTGGTAAGGGGCCGCAACAGAGAGCTGTTCAGAAAACGACAAAAGTCCGTGGTGCCCAAACTGGCATCGTGGGAAAGCTGAACCACACCTGGCATTAGGAGCAGCTCTAATCATGCTGTCTTTGGAACATCAGGGCTCTCAACCACTCACCACAACTTCACCAGAACTAGAGAGGCCCCACCCAGAGCCTGGACTATAACCACATAGACCAGACAGAAACTGCCCTGAATTTCCTTCAGGCTTTGATTCACCCACAGGCGGTGTTTGTATCTAGAAAGTGTTAACTCCCACCCCATATTCCAAACCAGGGAATAGAGCAGAAAGGGGCCGCTTGTTCCTACTGATGTAAGTAAATCAGTGATTCTCTGGAAGCAGGTGTCAGGCAGAAAAGTTTAACTTTAACCAAAGGAGAACAGGTCTTGTTAAAACGGAAACTTGATTTCGCAATGATGGGAAACCTGCCGGGCTCTTTCTTGTGCCTCTGTCTGCAGTGGGAGGGATGGAGAGACGGATCTATCCCCTTTTCACCCTTAAAGGACCGGCCAGGCTGTTGCGGAGGGTGCACGCCCCAGCCCAGGGAGGCTCCAGGTCCGTATCACGGGGGTCAGTTCTCCTGGCATGGCTGGGGGAGGGTATCTCGAGGAAGTCGGGGGCCGGTGGGAGCGGGGACACTTGGGGGAGCGCACACGGGGTACCAGTTGGCCGGGGCCGCTGGGAAGCAAAGCGGGCGAGTGGAGGAGCAGCCCCCTTCCCACCCGATGTCCCCCCTGAGCGGGGCTGAGCGGAGCCCCCAGCCCCTGCAGCCAGACAGCCCCGGCCTGCCCCGAAAGCTCCGCCTGGCCGGGCTAGGGAAATACCTTCTAGGCAGCACGTTCTCCACAAGCCCGAGTGGGTCATCACCTCCTCGTTCTTCCGGCTGGTCTCGTTGTCACTCGAGGCTTTGGTCCTGCACACGCCGCGCGAGTACAGCCAGTAGTCCGTGCCCACCGCGATGGTCATCAGGCTGAAGGCTGCGAAGGCGCCCACGGTGGTGACCAGCATCTGGACGCCTCGGTCACACATCCTCATGCTGCTTCATCGTCCGCCGGCCGCGGGCGAGGGGACGGGGCGGCTCAGGCCAGCGCCGCGGGAGCCAGGGGCTGCCCGGCTCCGCACGAAGGCGGCCCCTGCCCAAGGGGAAGCGAGGGCCAGGGCTGGCGGCGCAGGCTCCTCTGCGCCTGGCGAGCTGCAGCGGG
>NC_133777.1:1804326-1813567 GCF_003597395.2 Chelonoidis abingdonii
CCCCCACCCCTCCCCCACTCAACCTCCTGCCCATCCCCGCTATGCCCCCCACTACCCTGCGTCCCTGCGCACAGGGGGGGGAGCCCCTCAGTGAGAAGAGAAGAGCGCTCCCCTTCCCCCCTGCCGGAGCCCCCTTAGCAGCCACTCCAGAAGCAGAGCGTTGGCCACGTGTGGGTGTCTGGCTCCCAGCGTGCACACCACCTGCACCCCAGCCCAAGCTACCCCCTCCCAGCACCCCGACTGAGGATTGAACACACCCCACTGCCAGCCCAGGCCCCTGCAGGACTTTGCAATGGGCAGCTGGGAATGCTGGACAGTGGTGAAAGTCATGGCCAGATGCAGGGTGGCACCCAGAATGCTGGACACTGAGGTGTGTGCCATTCCCCCCTAGATGAGGGCACAGCAACCATGGAATAAACCTCCCAACCGCTGCCTGGGGGGGGCGGGTATGCACATTATTCCTTAATCTAGAGGTAGGCTTGGTACAACTTGGGTTTTTAGTATTTTACAAGTTCAGGGGATAATAGTGATTTATTCTGAAGTATTTTTTAAGATTTCTAACACTTTACATTTTCATGGCTGCACAGTTATGGGTTTTTAAATTATGTTTATAGATGTAAAATTTTACAGTTGAAGGAAATTGTGGGGGGGTCAGACAATTATTTCATGACAGAATATGCTGAGATTCAAAAAGCTAAAGCTCTGTAACTGTTAAAACTCAAATCGTCAAACTATACAAAGTAAAGAGCCTTAAATCAAACCCACCATTTCTCAAGCAGCATCTTTCTTAGTTTGCCTAGCTGTAAATTTTAGTCATCAATGGAAATATTTTTGTCATTTTGTGTCTGGATAGTAACATTGACATTTATTTACATTTACCAATCAAAATCTCCAACCCTATGTAGGTGCCATAGATACAAAGAGATGGGATTCCATTCCCAGCCTTCTCCCCCACCCCCACCTTCCCATGTGAGGATGGATTCACAGCACACCTCAGAAACAGGCCCTTAATCTCTTTGTGCCCCAATGTCCTCATCTGTAAAGTGGGTATAAAACATCCTACTCCATGGGTCACCTACACACTGCAGTGGTGGGGCATGACACATGCTTAACTAGATTAGAAACAGCCAGGCTCTGGTGAAACTAAGCTAATGGTTTGTAAAATGCACTGAGATCCTCACAGGACAGGTGGCACATGACCAAGTGTAATTAATGCTCCCATATCATACATGTGCTTCAAATAGAAAAACCTTAACTGGAGATTGACCCCATCTCATCTGGACCCCAGTATCACCTGTAGCTATTCCCAAGCCACTGGCAGTTTGAGTGGTCTGACCTTATAAATTTTGCAGAGTCCCATTATCTTTGCGACTTGGCAGCTGTCTCTGTCTGTCCAAATGCTGCTGTACCCGCTCCTCCAATGTAGATTCTAATTCACTGGTTACAATTTTAAATAAAGCTGACAAGAGGCCAAATTTTTTTTATGCTGCATAAGATACTAACCAGTCAATTCCCACCCGTGTAACACCTTGAACAAGATTCTTCCTGTCCTCGCATTGACACAGACTATCAATCACCCGTGAACCTACCAGTAACTTCCCCAGAGATCCTAAATTGCACTTCACCAAACAAGCTCTTGCTTGTGTTTTAGAACAGCCGCCTTTCAGTCCAGAACACTCACCTCTGTGCTGCTGTATTGATTCTCCATCTCAGCAGAAGAAGCAGCTCCTTAATCTCCCAGGCCTCTTTGCTTGGAACTAGTTTTCACAGGGAGACTCTTTAAACGTTCTTCAAAGGAAGGAGAAGTTCTTGGAAAGTCCTAATGGGGAATCAAAAGATCCAATTTGCCAGGTGTGTGTGACTCTCAGCCACAACCCTTGCTGATTGTTACATGCATCTGTCCTGACTGCTTCCAACAGTAGCTGCTATGCTTGACCTGCAGATTGGCCATTCTACCTCCTGACTATGACCTGAGAAGGCAACTCCCCCTCCCTTTGGTCTCAGGGGAAAAGAACCACCCCATGAAACCTCCTCCCTCCAGGTCTTATGAAGAATCTCAAACCAGGCCAACTACCTTCCTTTGGATCCTCCTTCCACTCCGTGGTTCCCACACCCACTTA
The DNA here is from genome assembly GCF_003597395.2 of Chelonoidis abingdonii. Lineage (NCBI taxonomy): Eukaryota > Metazoa > Chordata > Testudines > Testudinidae > Chelonoidis > Chelonoidis abingdonii. The sequence goes on from NC_133777.1 coordinate 1,806,447, forward strand.
CCTTGAGCAATCTGGAGCAGCTTGCCACCTCCTCTCCTTTTACAGATTTCAACTGGTCAGCTTATTGTGCTATGGGAAGGTGGAAGGTTGCCTGCTCCTCCGCATTCTGCTGTAGCAATAGGTCATGTGGCTCACAAAGCAGGAGACAGGTTCTTCTTTCTCTGCACCCCGCAGGCAGGAGGTGGTGGTTAGTGCCAGAATGTCTCCATGGGAGGGAGGGAAATGTGTGTGTGAAGAATTTTAATGTTAGAAAGGGGTCTGCATATTAGGGTTTAGAAGGGGACCTAATGTGGAGAGCAGATTATCCCACCTCTGCCTAATGCACTATTCTTGCTCCTTGCTCTGAAGCAGCTGGTGCTGGACACTGCATAAGACAAGATATTGGATTAGACCCAAGGTCCATCTGTTCCAGTCTGACAATTCCTGTCGTCTTCATAGGACCCCAATCTGGGATTGTCCAGTTCCATATAATGGAGCATTTTCCTGTTGCTGCTGGAAAGACCTGCTTTCTGTTGCTGCTTCTTTTGCATTTTCCCCTCATTCTAAAGCTAATTTTCCAACTGGCTTCTAATATCACCACCACCACCACGAGGTCTAGACAGTTCTGAGAAGATGCTTCCCTGATGTTTCAGATGCTGGATTAAACTAGCAAGAAGAAAAGAGGAGTGAGGCACACGGTGAGGAAGTGACTTACCCAAGGTCACACAGGCAGTCTGTGGCAGAACCAAGCTCTCCTGAGTGCCAATTTAGTGCCCTATTCCCAAGGCCATTCCATCTGGGAATTTTTCCTGCACACTCAGGTCAGAGAGAGCATCTATCAATGGCTAATCAATAATGTCCTATTAATGTTACAGCTTCTTAACACTTCCCTAAACTGGCACCACAGCCCAGAACCAAAGCCAAGTTCCCATACATGGAAATTAGACTGATAAATGCCTCTCAGATCATACTGCTTCTGACTGTTCACTTGCCCCTAGTTACAAAACTCTCTCTCTGTCTGCTGCTCAGATATCGCCAAAGTTTCTGTGCTGCTGGTTGGATGAGATTATGACTCATGCAACCTTTAAAAACCAACATCGAGCATATCCAGCAGTAAAAGAATAGCTGTTTAAAGGTTGTGTGTATGAGATAAGGAAACCAATGATTTACCTGGTAAAGTCTACTTCCAATACAATATACACAGTGGTTATTACACACACATGCATCTGTGTGTAAAAGTGTGTGTCATTGTTACACACACAAAACAATTTTAAAAGTATATTATCAAGGCTGCAAAATCAAGCACACATAAGTTAGGAAATACCAGAATTAAGGCTGCTGGTGCAACCTTAATGTGGCCCCTCGTGCATATGCAATATGCTAGTCTTTAATGACATGATCATACACTACTTTTGCCAGAGGACCAGTGCCTAACTCAGTGCACAGGGTGGATGGTGTGCAGGGGGCAGACAGGCATTTTGTTTTATCCTCATTGTTCAGTGTATGGCCCTAAGCCTTATATACCCCTGCTCTGAAGACAGAATTATTAACTTCCTAGTGGGCTTATCACTGTCATATCTGAGCGCTTCACAAATTCCTCTTCCCAGCCCCTCTAAGGAGAGGAGGAGGTGGGAGCCCTAGTTTACAGCTGGGGAGCTGATGCACAGAGAGATGAAGGTCAAAAGTGTCTGCTAATTTGGGATGTCCAATACGAGGTCCACAGGACCTGATTTTTCAGAGCACGCAGCATTATATAGCACCCACCTTTTCCCCTATTGGGTCCCAGTCTTCTTGTCCAGCAGGTCCCGGTTTCCCGCTCTCCCTCCTGCTCTTCATCCCATCTCAGCGTTCTGCCAGCCCCCACCAACTGGCTCCCAGTTCTTCCAATTACCTTCATCAGCTCCCAGACCCAGTCCCCTCCTTTCCCCAGCTCGCAATCCCAGTCTCCATGCCCATCCACTCCCAACCTCTGCTCTTGCCTCATGCCCAGTCCTCCCTAACTCCTAGTCCCAGTCTCACCATGCTCCAGTCGACTCCTTGCCTTTCGCCCCGGCCTGTCTCTTTGTCCCTGCTGCAGGCAGGCAGCTCTCTCCTCCACAGAATGCTCAGGCTCTTTGCTGTCATTTCAGGTGCCTGGGCCCAGAGCACAATTACAGGGAAAGTGCAGTTTAAATTGCTCCTGTACTCCTGAGCCGGAGCATGCACAGTGTGCTGAGCACCAGGACCAGTGAGGGGGTGGAGCATGCTCATTGCATATGGAATCTTTGGAGCCTTCAGATGCAAAAGGTTGTTAACTGAGCATGTGCAAACTGAGATTTTCAAAGGCTTATAATGACCAAATTTTGGTGGATTTTCACAACAGCAGCAAAAAGCACATCCCAGACACAAAGGCCACCACCTACCAAATTTCAAGCCCCTGCTCCAAAGCATGAGAGTGTTAGAACTTCTTTTATAAAAAAAAAAAAGGGTAACCAGATTTTTTTTTTTTAAAGAGCAAAACAATGTATTTGCCCCCCTCATTAGCCTCATTCTCAGAAATGACTGAACTGTTTTTGGCTGACATTCCAAACCAATTCAACCTGATGCAAACATCTAGCTTGGAAACGTTCAGCCCAATTGGCACAGTTATAGACAACTGAAAACAGGGTCTTATAATGGGAAGAGTCAGACAACATCAATAATAGGCAGTGCTACCACCCCAATAGCATAGAGCTATAATGTGGAGATCAGCACTATCATGTAGAGATAGAAGAAAGAGAAGACTGCAATATACTCGGCATGCAGATTGTCCTTACAGTTAGAGCTGGAACAGCCCTATGCAGTCCTCTAATCACCTGCCATGCAGGATTCTCAGCTGCAGTGATTCTTCCCAGCACTCTGGTTTGTTTTAGGGCTGTTTCCTGTTAAGCCTAAAATATCTAGTTTTTACTTCTTCCTCCTTTACTATACCAAAGCTTAATATACTTGATTCTTTACTCAAACCATTTGAAATCATTCTTCAGTCATATCTGACAGAAAGTTCAGCCAAAGCAGCAGACTTCACTACAACATACTTGGTATTTCCTCTCCCCAAACCCTTCTTACCCGTTAAATCTTAGAGCCCTTTTCCATTGCCCCGTGTTTTCACTCTCCTACTGCAATTTCACTAGTCTTATTATGAGCATGTATCTTTCTTTTCTATTCTCTGAGTGTAGATCTGAAATTCACTCCTAAGCACTTTGTGTAATTCTTCACCCTCTTTCCCCAGTCTGCCTCATTCACCTGGGAATCATCTTTCTTCTGGCTATTACTTTTTGTTGTTTCATTCTGATTTTTGATTCTTACCTCAGTCCCTGGCAGCTCCTCTGATAATCAGGTACGCTGTCCTCTTCTCCGAGCTCTTTCCTGGTTTGCTGACCAGTGCTGTCCTGTGGTTAAGGCTTGTATTTAAAGACGTTAAATGCCCAGGTCCCGTTTTTGTCCAATCTTCATGCTCAAATTTGGAATTTCGGTGCCCAAACATCTATTTGTGATGCCTAAGTGCCCGAACAGAGAATGAGGGGCTTCTATTTAGGAGCCCATGGTGGAAAATTTGGCTCAATAAAAGAACTACCACCTGGCACCTAAAATCCCATTTTGAGAGTGCTCCACGGCCATCCATTAATTATTGTTATTAGTTATTATTTCTACTGTGGTAGGAGCAAGCAGCTTCGGTCACAGAGTAGGACCCATTGCTGGCCAGGCACTGTACACGCACACAACAAAGAGGCAGTACTTGCCCCCAGAGCTTACAACCTGAACAAGAAGATACATTCCTGGCTGACAGTAACTTCCTAACAGCGAGATCTACTAGGTTGTGGCATCACAAATCCAGTGGTGAAAGTCTATTGCGTTTAAACCTGACAAAGCAATAGAGAACACACTAAAGAATAATCCTGCAGTCACCAGGAGCTGGTTTAACTGATAATCATTCCCCCTGCTTTAATTTCAATAACTCTTTGATTCAGTTGATGGAAGGGAGACTCAGATACCAGCAACTGTGCCAGCCAATAACGAAGCTATGGGACATTGCTGTCTAACCTTCCCTGGTCCTCATTTCATAATTTCACTGCTCTGGCCTCTCTCTAGAGGGTGGAGCACAGGGGACAGGAACTAGGAACTGAGCCCTTGGGAAATCACTTTGCCTCTGTCTCTATTTCCCCATCTGTGAAATGGTGGTGATGATTCCTACCCACCTCCGAGGGCTTGGGGAGTGGCCTTTATTGTTTGCGGGCACTGAAAATGCCAGTCATTATTTAAGTGGTAGATGATGCTACGGGACTTGACTGTAGGGACAGCGCTGCTTTGTGCCTTCACGGACCTGCTGCTGAGTTCAGTCACCTTTCTAGACATCCGTGACCCACATGGAAGCAAGGCAGGAGCATTCTGCCAGACACTGGGCATCAAATAAGCGCAACTTTCTGACCAAGGGAGCTCCCGCTTTAAGAGGTTTGTACCTGGTGTGTCAGCACAACAGACAGACAGGGTGAAACCCAAATATTTCCTGCCACAGCCTGGGGACCAAAGCTGTGCCGTAAAATGGTGAGATAGAAGATAGCATCTCCACGCTAGGATGAAGGAGCCCGAATTGCAGCCCATTGAAGGCAATGGGCATCTTTCCACTGACTTTCCTGCGCTTTGGGTCAGGCTCACAGGGAACTAACCACTGTTGCTACATGTTAGTAATGTTCAGAACAGTGACGGAGAGAAACAGGAATTCTTTCTGTCCTGCCTCCTGCCTGAGAAGCAATGAATTCACCCTCACAGCAGACCACCAAGATAGATATTGCTCCCATTTTACAGATGGAAACACCAAGGCAACGGCTTAGCCAGGGTTGCAAAGGGGTAGAGCTGTGAGCAGGACCTAGACTCTCAGTCCTGTGCCTTATCCACGAGACCATCCTGCCTCAGGTGAAAGGAGGAGAGATCAAGAAGAGGATTTTATACGGCAAAGGTGCCACAGGAGCAATGAAGGAACACATAATGGCAGTTTAAGGAAAATTTCATGGCCTGAGCCCAGCTGGAGCAGCCTGAGCCACCATAAAAGGTTTGATGCTGCTCCAACCAGCCACATTTTAATTGATTTGATTTAAATACTTTGATGAAGGAGTGGATAAAGAATAATGAGGCAAACAGGATTGTAATGCAAATTAAACGCATGAAAGATGGCCTTGGGGAGAGGCTCCTGAAGGTCAGAGACTAAAGCAAAACTGCTTCTGGTCACTCTTTCAAACATTAATGAGGCTGTGTTCTTCCTGATGTCTGTGATGGATGGTGTGATGGCTCAAGAGGAAAACGGAGTGTGCGCGCCAATCCTTCATACTCCTCATTTCAGTCAGCTCTGAGTTGGGGATAATTTTACCTGTCAGGCTGCAGGAACTTTGACTCCATAGCCCACTACATTACACTATGTACGCAGACTCCGTAATAAAGTTTTGGGGTGACTCTGATGGAGGATCGAACTTCAGAATTAATTAACTTCACTATTCAAACGCTAAGTCATTTGTTAGAATGGCTTTGTCATTCGTTTCCATAATTAAGAAAAGTGTCACAAAACCAAACATTTCATTTGCAGAAGCTGAAATGACTAAAGCTAAGAAGTATTTTCCAGTGGGCTAGAAGTTGCTATTTTCACAAACAATGGGCAGGGTGTAGGGTGTAGGGTCCTGTGAGGGGTTCTGCAGTCAGGCTGTAAAACAGAGCAAGCCTCAGTTGCTCTCATTCTATGCCAGAGGCTACACTGGCCCCTGGGGTAGCCCAGAACCCTGAGGGAACAAAGATGGATTCAAACTATCTTTGCCCTTCTTCCTCTATGCTGCATCTTCTGGAGACATGGCCCAGAATTGCAACTAAGATGTGCTTTTGTTGTGGTTTAAACTGCACAAGAATTGTCCTCAAACTAAATTCCTCCCCTTATGCTTCACCGGTTTTATAGTCACAGGAGAAGTAACAAAATCTTAGAGGTCATCCAAGGTTGTAGTGGCCATCTCACAGTAAGCTGATATGTAATTACTGACTGCAGGAGGAAATGTTCTCAGTTATCACACTCACAAAACTTCATTGTTGCAAAACTTAATACACTGATGGCAATTTGTAAGTCAGTGCCAAGCACAATAAACATCTTTCAGGCAACTCTGTTCAAGGGTTGAGAATAAAGAGAAAGCAATCAGATGCAGGATCCATATTGCTAAATACTGTCTAGCAATAATCAGTGGGTATAACATACGCCCAATAACAAAGCTAGGGAAACAGATGTCTCTGATTAGCTCTGATTTAGCAAGTTGATGATCACAAAGCAACAAACAGCTGTGGAAGGAAGAGGGGTCACCAGCATCAACCCCTCCCAAGGGCTTGTTTCAGGAGAAGTTAAGCCATGAAGAACAACCACCTGGAGATTCATCCAATGGCAAGATGTAACTGGTGCTCTGGGAGCTCTTACAGGATTGGTCACTTACACTCTTAAGTGAGAGCAGCTGGAAAACACAATGAGACTAAACTTTTGACAAAGGAAGTTTCTCAACAAGTGTACAGAATGCTACTCTGTATTATACTGTTCAGCCACTAGGTGGCCCCATGTGTAAAATACCCCATTTCAATGAACCTCAGTCATACCTGGCAGAGCATTAGAGGATCTTATGATGAACACATCTGATGTGTATAAGCAAGCACGGTAGCCATGCTCCATCTGGTACTGAACTACATGACATGGTGTCAGGAGTAAGTTAAGAACAGAAAGAGAAGGAAAACAGCAACAAGGGTTGCAGATAGAAGGAACAAAGCAACAAAAGTTGATGATGCCCCGCAATGCTCCAGAGAACTTCAACTTTGACAAACCTTCAGAATGGACAGATTGGAAATACGATTTTGCATTTCTAGAAAGATTCACAAGGAAACTGGAGATATGCCGGTATTTATGCTAGGGGCAAACAAGCAGAAAATATCTTTAAAGCCTTTGACTTTACTGAAGGTAGTCACAAAGATTACTGCCAAAGAGTTCTGCCTATCTTTGATGCATATCTTATACCCCTGAGAAATGTGGTTTATGAAAGGTTAAGGGGCCATTACAGTTGGCGAAGCAGCAATGGGAGGGGTTTACGCCTTCTCCAGGAACTAACATTCTAGAC